>NC_056737.1:1955105178-1955132678 GCF_019279795.1 Protopterus annectens
CTCTTCTCTCCTCTCCTCTCCTCTCCTCTTCTCTTCTCTCTCTCTCTCTCTCTCTCCTCTCCACTTCTCTTCTCTTCTCTTCTCTTCTCTTCTCTTCTCTTCTCTTCTCTCCTCTCCTCTCCTCTTCTGTTCTCTTCTCTTCTCTTCTCTCCTCTCCTCTCCGCTCCTCTTCTCTTCTCTTCTCTTCTCTTCTCCTCTCCTCTCCTCTTCTCTTCTCTTCTCTTCGCTTCTCTTCTCTGCTCTTCTCTTCGCTTCTCTTCACTTCTCTTCTCTTCTCTTCGCTTCTCTTCTCTTCTCTTCTCTTCTCTTCTCTTCTCTCCTCCTCTCCTCTCCTCTCCTCTTCTCTTCTCTTCTCTCTCTCTCCTCTCCTCTCCTCTTCTCTTCTCTTCTCTTCTCTTCTCTTCTCTTCTCTTCTCTTCTCTCCTCTCCTCTTCTCTTCTCTTCTCTTCTCTTCTCTTCTCTTCTCTTCTCTTCTCTTCGCTTCTCTTCTCTCCTCTCCTCTTCTCTTCTCTCCTCACCTCTCAGTCCCTCTCTATATCATAGCCTGTATTTTACTTCCCTTATATGTTTAACCAGCCTCATTGACAATAAATGGACAGGCAAATGATACCACAATACACAACTATAACTGACTGATGTCAGTTTCATTGACTTCCTTCTAAAATGTCTTTAATTAAGTCTCTAATTAAGTCTTAAGCTGTCATAGCTGCATTGTTTAATTAGTGCCCTTTTGCTGTTATGAGTGTGAAGTTGCCTTAGCTATTTTGTTTGAACTTTTGTGAAAATATCACAGGACTTGGACTTATTTGGCTCCCCCAGACATTACATGCTTCCTTCACAGAATTCTTAATTTGTCATATAAATATCAGAAAAACCTCCCAATTGTGGCCAGTGCCTTTCTGAAGAGGAGTAAAGCCCTAACTATAGGCAAGGCAACTGTGTTTGATTAGCAGCTTAGGAGTCTGAGGCACTGACAGGGAGGAATGGGTGTGCCTATCCCAGGGGAGGGATGCTTATCTCAGCACTCCCTGAGGGGAGGCATGGAGATGAGAGCAGTTGTCATATGGTTCTGAGATGGAGGTAGGGGAGGGGTGGGGGACAATATTGTAGGGCATAACATACTCACCCATGGAAGTAATTGCTGATTAGTCCCCACAGGATGCTCTTAAGTTTAACATTGGCCCCAGCCTGAAAAACAATTGTAATAGTCTGGAGGATGAAAGGAGCATCTGGTAGACCTGATGACTGATAGTGATACTGGGCTAGAGACTGGAAAGTATGAAGAAGTGGAGGGGGTGGGGACAGAAATATGGAAAAACGAAAATGAGACTAATCTGTTGGTAATGATCATACTTACTATACTTCATGTTCATGCTGAAGGTAAGAATCAAGAATCACATAGTTCTTAAATAGATATTAAGGGAATCCACTCAAAGACTGCAAATTAAAACGTGTATGTAACTGGATGTATTAAACGTCTCTGCAAAACTGTAAGTACTATATTTACACAAGTAAAAAAATGTATTAGACAAAAACTTGGCCAACTGTGAGGGAAGACTTCTAGCTAGATTATTCGGCTTCATAACAGACTCTTTTAGGATAGCAAACAAATATGAAATTCAAGAGAAAACAGACTGAAATGCTGTTATAAACATTATAAAGTAATACAATTAAAGTGTAGCTAAAGTACATCTTATAATAACAGTGATGTAATGCTTAAAAGATTTCATTCAAGTACTGTGAAAAAACACTTATTATGGATGGTATATAACATGAAGAGGTGAACATGCCATAACCAACATTGCTCCTGCATTAGAAAGAAACAAGGAGCAGCAAATGTATTTAGAAAGACAAAACTGAAATGCTCAAAATATGTAATCTAAGTAATTACAGTGCATTTTACTAAACTGAGCTGCTGCGTTATGATTTTAAGTTAAGTGTTGTATTTCCCCACTCCAAGTCTCCATAAGCTGTATAAAATGTATTTTACTGTGTGTCAGGTTGCATGTTTGCTGTGTTACTATGGATATTAAACAAACACTCGCATACTTTTCTTCTTTCCCGAAGAGTCTAAAATAGTAACTAGACCAGATCAATGTTCACTTAATGGCTATTTTTATCTTTATACTACATTTGGATTTTCTGAAATTAAGCAATGCTTAATACATTAACTGCCCATTTTTGCATTCAGTCTTAAAATGTACATTATCTGCTAGCATAATTTTAGGTGTTTCACCATTTTTGCAATGCTTGACAATGTAAAAATGGCTAGTACAGTTGCTTTAAAAGAGCATTAGTCCACAGCTGTTTATACTCTCAATAAAACATTTAAAAAGACACTTTCATCCATATATGGACCTAATATCAAACTGGTATAACTCTGCCATTCACATTTGAAAGTATCCAGGCCAGACACTGCTTACTTCCATGAATTGTCTGATAAAAAAGTGTATATAGAAGTAGGAGATTTGTTTGTTTTAGTGCTAGTGAGCTCTGACGAAATCAGGGTGCCTTTAGGTAAAGCAACTTTTTTGGAACTGTTTCAGGAGCAGCAATTTGCTGAATCAGTGGTAGAAATACTGCTATAAGCAGGAATGATGAAAAGATGGAAATAGCTAAAACATCTTAATCTACAGATCTAAACCCTAGGTTGTTGAGGTAAAGGCATCACTCACTATGCCCCCATATCACACAACCAACCTCCCTACAGACTGTAAATGACAGTTGCAATTCACCCTACCCAGAACATGTAGGCAAAAGTCTTAACCAATAAGCCTTCTCGTATATAGAATAATATGTCAGCATTTTCTTACATTTGCAAAAACAGGCTATCAGTTGTTGTTAATCTTGTATCTTTCCACAATTTAGCATCCTTTTGTGTATATATATATATATATATATATATATATATATATATATATATATATATATATATATATATATATATATGTGTCTGTATATATATATATATATATATATATATATATATATATATATATGTGTCTGTATATATATATATATATATATATATATATATATATATATATCTGCAGACTTTGCTACCTTCCCCACCCTTTGCATAATTTAATGATGCAGCCAACATTACTTATTATACTTCATGTGGCTATTTATCTATTTATTCCCTTTCTTGCAAATAATCAAACCTACGCTTGCCACAGATAATATTAATTGTTCAGTAAACTCTCCTGTTCTCAAAAGTAAATTTCAGTTTTTAAGTATGCATTGTTATGGTAAGAAAAAGACTTCAGACCGTGGTATAAAAATAAAACATGAGGGTTTTCTTCTGATTTGCATATTCTGCAACACTTATGTAAATAAAAATTGTAGCATTCTGTATTTAACTGCTGATTTTCCAGCTGGACCTCAATTTGAAAAGAAAATGGGTTGCACATTTGAACAAACTGCAAAAGGCTACAGAGAATCTTATGAGGTAAAATCAGATTTAAATAGATTGAATGATTTTAACAGTGTTCAACATAAAATGTTACTCTCCATGGTATCCTAAAATGCTACCATTCTTAAATGCGCCTGCTTCTTATAAATAAATAAACAAGACGCACAAAGCAGGAAAGGGAAAAGAATGCCTGACATTTGCAATGCTGAGAAAAAAAAGAATTCAGGCATATAACAAGTGCTTTATTGCTCTGCCTTTTCACTCACCTGAATATTTTACTTTTGTTATCCATATGACAGTTCTCATTGTTGTGCTAATCCAAACAGCACCTATCTGGCATTACTACTGTAGTGCCTGTATTTTTTGATGAATTCATGAATGAGAGCATTGAACAGAAAGATTGCAGATCCATAATCAATGTGAAACCAAAAGTGTTTGTATTCATGAAGTTCTTATAAATGTATTAATGTATATCACTATAATAAGCATGCAAAGATCTTGTGTTTTTCAAACCAAAGAATGTTGCTACTGGCATTACAGTTGCCCACAATATTGAAAACAGTCTAGGTCTTTATTTGTTGCACTTTCTAAGTGTGCGCTAACAGTGATTTCTCTATTTTGGGACATTTCTCCCTTCTTCATGTTGTTGCAACCATAGAGTTGATTATATGTGTTTAAAGGATGTGTGGGGGTGCACCCCACTTTGGGGGTGCAAGAGAGCTTGACCCCCCACAAAAAAAGTACTTGTACTTTACTTTTTGCATTTCTGATGCTTGGTTTGGCCATTTCATAATATTTCATAGCATGTTTACCACAGTTGATTAAGCTGTTAGATAAGGAGCAGCTACAGCTTATCTAATATTTAATAGGCACATTAAGTAGTCTCTGTTTTTAAACTTAGAAATGAATCTTCAGAGATTATAGCTGTTGAAAGTTCAGGTCTTAGAATGTCCTAGAATGTTACTACCTTCCCTAAATAAGTTGACAGTATCAATCCCAGCACTGTATTAGTCTGATCCCAAGGCTCCATATGGCACAAATTGTACAGAATATTTTAGAACAGAAGTACACTATGGTATCTGCATGCTGCTGAAATGTAAAACACTGATAATTGATATTCCAAGTGTTAATTCTATTGTTTTCCAAAATGCTCTGTATGAAAGAGAGTGATAGAAAATGTCACATTTTTGGTTGAACATGTAGACATAGGTAACAGTGATATATGACTTGCTATAAGTCATTGTGAAAGTTATAATGTCCCATTATAAACTTTTATTTGAAGAAATGCAGAGCTATAGAAAAAGAGTTTGGTGTCTGGGACGTACACCCTTTTTGTATCTCTTGGTCCTGGTATCAATGGCATGACAGATCCAGCCTCAGCAAAATTGTGGCCTCTTCCACCAGACTATAATGTTAGTGAATTATACACATAAGCTTATTTGGATTAAACAACTAATAATAATAATAATAATAATAATAATAATAATAATAACAATAAATGTGTACTCTAGCTCAACACAAAAAGTATAGCACAGGGTTTTAGGGTTATGGTGATATATATTAAAAAAAAAACAAAAAAAAAACACAAGCAATAGTCCTGTTACGGACGTCATTCTAATATCTCTCCCGAAAACATGTACATTCCAAAATTAAGATACCCAGAATTACTAGAGCAGTTCTCAGTCACCATGTTTTACCAAGATGGATTGTTTGACGACATAGAAATGAGTTAATGCAAGTTTTGTTAAGTCATGGTACTCAAATGCTCTTAGAGTGTCCTGAATGTGCCATTGACTCAGAAATGTGTTGAATACACTAAAGAAAGTATGCATTTTGTTACATGTTGTTTACCTGCTTTTCTTTTTCTTAACATGTAAATTCAATGAGTGCATGTTATTGTTTTTATACATAATATGAGCAAACAAATAATACAAAATTAAAAATATAAAGTTTAGAAAACTGTATGCTGACATTGACAACATATATACATTTCATATCATGTTGTCATTACACACATAGCCAGATTAAAAAAATACTTTTATTACAGTTGGAACCATCCAAGAGTCTTTATTCCACATTGTTCAAGTTTCTGTTTTCAAATCTTTTTATCTTAATTTGTAAGTGCAAGGTGTGACCATATCTAGGAATATTGCCATATCTGTCCTGTTTTTGTCTACTACAACATCTAGGTTTATCATTTCTACTTTTATTCATTTATTTTACTGCAACTTGTTAGTCAGCTTGGTGGTCTCACAATCCTTTTCAGGCTCAGGTATTCAACAGTTAATAATAAGAAATACAGATTTAAATAACAGTATAGATATATATACTAGAATTATATTTACAGTTGTTGATACAGTATATAGATAGATGGATAGATAGACAGACATTCCTCAGGATTCAGGAAGCCATATTTTCCCTGCAGGAACAGTGTAGCCAGTCCTGCATGGAAAATGGCCATGGAGCTATTCAGGATAGTGCCGTTTTCACGTTCACGAGTGGCCCTACACTGTTCTAGCACGGAAAACCATGCGGCATGCAAATCACCTAATTTGCTGGTGAAAACTATGCAAATGAGGTGATTTAGCAATTCACCAAGCTGCCAGGTCTCCATGCTAGGACAGTGTCAGTGCAGAAATGTATTCGGAAAATAAGTGAGTACGTTTCTGCAACTGACAAAACGGAGACATGACAGCTCGTGAAAAAGCATGTATTATGCACATTATACATGAACAAAAAGGACTTCACAAACTGTCGAAACACTCAAAGCGAAAGATTAGAGCCACGAGTTAAACTGATTGTTATGTAAAAACAATATAATTAAAAATGTATATATTTGAAGAAAACAGTTTTATTTAGCGCTTTCAGAAGCGTCAATACGTTTCCTTCTTCAGATTGCAAACAAACACTCCAACCAACAACCAAAAAGCCGTTTTATACAACCAAATGAAAAAGTCATATGATAAATATTGGCCTATATGGCTATTTAACCTAAATTACCTAATTTATGTCTTAAAATAAATTATAACTGCCTTATAAGAATATATAGGTAAATGCCCCATAATTGTTTAAAATATTGGGCATTCACCATAGTAGAATGACAATATAACTGTTGTGAAATAAAATAAACATTTAAAAACACATTTAAAAAATGTTTTGGATACTACAAAACAACGTGAAATAGACTAAATTAGCCAATTCCCTTTGATGCAGCAGGACTAATTGATCTAAAGGCAGTGGGTACTTGTGAACTTGAACCTAAGGCTTCAAAAAACAGAAACTCTTAACGCATCCAAATGTGTGTTTTTTGAAGCCTTAGGTTCAAGTTCACAAGTACCCACTGCCTTTAGATCAATTAGTCCTGCTGAATCAAAGGGAATTGGCTAATTTAGCCTATTTCACGTTGTTTTGTAGTATCCAAAAAATTTTTTAAATGTGTTTTTAAATTTTATTTCACAACAGTTATATTGTCATTCTACTATGGTGAATGCCCAATATTTTAAACAATTATGGGGCATTTACCTATATATTCTTATAAGACAGTTATAATTGATTTTAAGACATAAATTAGGTAATTTAGGTTAAGTAGCCTTATAGGCCAATAATTATCATATGACTTTTTCATTTGGTTGTATAAAATGGCTTTTTGGTTGTTGGTTGGAGTGTTTGTTTGCAATCTGAAGAAGGAAACGTATTGACGCTTCCGGAAGCGCTAAATAAAACTGTTTTCTGCAAATATATACATTTTTAATTATATTGTTCATGCACATTATACATGCCAATGGTCAATTATAAGGCCATTAGCATTAAAGACAGACTAATTATTATGAAAATTAAACTTTTCTTTTGGCCGATCTCAGCCATTTAAGCATAGGGCAGCAGCACACAAATGATCGTCATGAAAAAAAAAATTGGAAAACTTAATTTTAAGTTAAATCTGCATTTTGCTATGATAGTCAATGCATTCAGAATGTAAACATAATCAGGGAGCATTGGCTGTCAAGGAGAAAGGGTCTGTTTTAGTGCAGTAACTAATGACCTACCCAATGGAATATGCAAATGAGGGGAGTTATACTGAATTACTTATTTTTTCAGTGTCAGCTTGTACCTAACCGTGTAGATACAGCAATACAACAGTGCAAGTCTAAGAGCTGGATGACTTCATAAGGTGGTCTGTCATGCTTGCTGTAAGCTCATTGGAGCTCTGTGACCCATGTTTGCCCTTAGCTAAGCATAGCTAAGGAAGGGGGTGTGTCAGATGTGCCTGAGCACTGTGTGCATAGCCTAAATGGATGTGCACGCCATGCACCAGGTTTTAAACATAAAAAAAAAAAAGAAGAATAAATGGCAGGACTGTTTACATTTCAGCACTGGGTATGTGCAGTGCACCTCAGGCCTTAAATAGGGAGGAACGGTGAAATGGAAATAGCAGTAGGAAGGCAATAAAGGAGTACTAGCATAGTTGGCAGGTGGACTGCATCAAAATCAGCCAATTACACATGCAGCAGCTCAGCACACTACTATAAACTATGCAAACACCCTTCAGACTGTTTTTTCCCACAGACTCTACATCAGTGGTGTACACAGACGGGGGATTTGTAACTGGCAAAACTAACTAAAAATTTTAGAGACAGCTGCTGAGGAGGAGAAGAGTGTACAGACTCAGGGTAACCTACATGAGCTGGAGATAGTGGAGCGCTATAGGGTGGACAGGGACATTCTACAGCAAATCATCCAGATGTGCCGTTGCCGCCTCACACACAGAACCAACAGAGGGGAACCCATCCCAGTGGATACTAAATTATGTGTAGGCTCAAGAATACAAGCCACAGGTACCTTCCAAATACCAACTGGGGATACCATGGGGGTCTCACAGGCATCAGCATCCAGGGTACTCCACCAGTTCCTGGATGCCATGACACCACATGCCAATGAGCACATATATTTTCCCCAACACCCATGAGGCATTGGTCAGAAGTATGCATCTCTTCCACCATATAGCAGAATACCTTGAGGTAGTTGGTGCTATGGATTGCATGTACATCCACATCAAAGCACCACCCAGTGAATGGGGTAGGGTCTACATAAACCGCAAGGCCTTCCCTTCCATCAACTGCCAGGTAGTGTGTGATGCCCAGGGCATTATCATGAACGTGTGTGCTGGCAGCCTTGGAAGATATCACGACTCCCACATCTGCCATTGCTCACAGCTGTATCAGGGGTTTGCCAGCGAGGACATCTCATATGGCCATCTAGTGGGGGATGCTGGCTAGGCACTGGAGCTGTGGCTGATGACACCCATCAGAAATGCACACACACCTAAACAAGAACACCATAATGAGGCACATGCACAAACAAGGATCATTGTAGAGCATGTGTTTCGGATGCTCAAGTCACAGTTCCGCTGCCTTAACATATCCGGTGGAGCCTTGCAGTACTCTCTAACTACATGTACACAAATGTTCATAGTATGTGCCATGCTGCACAATATGATCCTGTGGAAACAGCTGCGGCAGGAACAGCACGGGGCAGGGCCACACAACCCCCCACCATTGCCAAGGCCAGCACAGGCACAGAGGGACTCAGAGGAGGAACTTTCTGAACCTGTCCCTGTAGGCAGAAGTAGGCATGCCCAGTATGCCCAGGCCTTGGCAAAGAGGCAACGCATAGCACACACATTGACACTGTAGGCACCCAGGGACTGATACCTCTCTCCGACTCGCACACAAAGTAAAATGGATGCCAAACATGACACTACCTGTGCTTTACCATGTATAGGGAGTGAACTACATGCATCCAAGATAGTCAACCCTCCATCACCATCCTCAGTACTGGCCCAGCAACAAGGTAAGTCACCCTACCTATCAATTACTGAATGAAGTAGTAAGCTCTGATAGTTGTCTGTATGGTATGGATGCAAGCATGCAAGGGAATTGGGTGGCTGAATGGGATAGCAGCCGACAGCTGACAGCTATATGGGACAGCAGGAAATCCATAACAAATACTGTTGTCAACATACTAGGCAGTACTACACAAGGTGACAACTCCCACCACAGTACATGTGATGACCCAAATAACTGTGAGTATCAACAGGTCACACACATGCATGTCAATGAGGGTCACATACCCATCACCAACATCACTCAGCAGGACAGGTGTAGATGACCATAAAGGAAGACTGGGCTAAGGCCCCCAAATGATGGCAATGGTGAACCCTCCCCCCCCTCCAGACCTACACAGACTTACTACAACAGGTCTGGTAGTTGCATTATAGTTCTGAAGGGTAAGAAGTCTGAAACTGAAATTTATGCCATTAAAATCTAACGTGTACTCTACTGATATGCCTCCTTTCTGCATGATAGGTTACAATACAAAATGAAATGGAAGCCAACAGAGTAACTGAAATACCAGTGCAGTCATTGCAAATGTTTAAAGTCTTCACATGTGCACCCCACCAATTCCATGTAGAAATGCAGTAACATGTACGTTTGAGGAGTAATATCACTGGAGCACTGATTGCCAGAGCTGTCCCAATTTATATTGTTGCATGTATACAATATGTAGGGGTCAATGTGGTAAGTTTGTTGTGTGTTAATAGGCCTGGATGGTTGTGTCTCAGTGGACTAGGTACAGTACTGTGGTCAGCAGGGCCATGTTCCAACAACTGCATTGCCAACCATACTGCTTTGCAGCTACACCCATGTCAGCAGTTGTACATACTCACTGTCCAGATGCCATGAACAGGGGCCCATTCATAGAAACAGTGCACAGGTGGAAGTAACCTACACAGAGTGCATATAAAATAACTGTCAACTGCACACAAGTTTGGAATTATAAATAGAGGTTAGCATCACATTATTTGTCCCTCTAGTATGGAATACTGGTAATCTGGCCAATCACTGGCAGACCACAAAAGGCACAGTTATAAAGTGATGACAGGCTGCCCATGTCCACACACAAGCCAGCATAAGGGGAATGTCCCAGGTATATCTGTGAGACAGGTGCCAGTAGCTTCCATATCACATATGCACCCAGCCCACCCCACCATCAGCCACCGATTTATCACAGGTCATATCCTTTCTGTAGGGGAATGAGTACAGCATGAACCCATCTCTGTATGGGAATATACATACATGATGCTGCATGCTGAATAGGTGTCCTTAGATGTAAGCAGCAACCTGCCCACATCCAGACTTGTGGATCAGTATAAACAGGAAGGATTGACAGGAACATCTCATCCACTTACCACTGTCACCCCAGGTTAATCCACTGGCTTGCAGCCTGGGAACGTATGACTGACAGAATGCACTGGTCTGCTATAGATGGCCTGCACCACTCTCAAATGGCCTATGGTCCTCTGGCAAAGGCCCATGCCTCACTCATTGTGCCAATGTACAGAATGCCAGGGGGTCCTAACTAACAACCTAACACAGTAAACATAAAACAAATGCAAGGCCATGCTGACAAATGCCAGTAGCATGCCTCCCCATGTCCTACTCCAAGAACTGTGGACCAGGCCATAAATACTGCTGGAATAAAGGCCCAACTATAGGGATACCTCGGAGATACTGCTTTCCTAATGTTAGGAAGAGGAGAGAATAATGGGGGGGTGTAGAATCATGGATGTCATGCAGTGTGTGAAGTATGAAATGCTAATGTCTGCCCATACCACCCCATAACTGCAAACCCATAAATGAATAGCCACAAAACTGCTTGTAAACCACAATGTGAAGGTAAACTGACCAGACATATGAGGCTGCCTCTGGATAACCTGGGTGTATCTGTACAGCTGAGAGGTATGACCCCAGCAGGATATAGCCATTCTGTTAAGTTGAGAAAAGCACAAGAAGCTGATCCCCAGCCAGCATACTACCAAGGTGCTGGACCATTTACACATAACCAGCAGTCTATTGTCTGTAGCTACCACTCCACAATGACAGAAGTGTGCCAGAATGTGTAGTCTATATGCCTCAGAATATTGGTTTCAGCTTCATTCATCTTGTATTTCCCTGGTAAATAACTGAGCAAAGAATGCTATCTGTCAGTAGTTGATGACATGATACATCACAGTGTAAAATCTATGCTACAACCAACCATGTTACACAAGCAGCACAGACAGCAATAGTTACCATATCCCCCATATGTTACGCCCATTGTGTTTCCATATTGCAACCTGTCTACAGATACCCCGCAGAAACAGGCTGCAATGTGTAGCTGTAGCACACAAAACCCTGAAATGGAGTCCAACTCTCCCTGGAATGGATGCACACACTCAATATAGAAGGTCATACTGGGCATGCTCTTACACTTAGAGAAATGAAGTCCATGTCTGACAACACAATGGAATATAGATATCTGTTATTCACAGATGTCTGTGCACACACACCAAATTGTACACCACTGATACTTCACACGCATACACATTGGATAGGAATACTCACACATATCTAAGGCCAACATAGTATAATATGTCAAATATACAAACACAGAGACATGGGGAAGAGAAGAGACAGACAGCGACAGAGAGAATCTCATTATGAAGCCTTTCCCACTCAGTACCCATCCCATTGGCCGATATCACATGATGTGCTGATGTCATCCACTGTAGAAGTTCCTTTTGTTAGCCCTTAGCCCTATAGTGTCACTGGTGCTTGTGACAACTGTGTAACACTGCAGTACAAATAAATATCCATATAGCAGTTGTAATCCCAGTCCTGTCAAATGTAAAGTTGTGTGTGAGTGTGTGTGTGTGTGTGTGTGTGTGTGTGTGTGTGTGTGTGTGTGTGTGTGTGTGTGTGTGTGTGTGTGTGTGTGTGTGTGTGTTTCTAGATGAATGAGTTTGAGGCCATTCACACTCACTACACTTTCCTTACTCCTCCTTTAGCACTGCTGCTGATGTCACTCACCTTCAAAGATACCTTTAGACAGCTCTTTAACATATAAGCTCTGAGGCACTTCCGATAACTGTGTAGTACTATAATGTAGCAAACTAGTTAGGTAGGAGCTCTAATCCTGGACTTGGCAACTGTAAAAATCTGTGTATTCATGTAAAAAAGTCTATGTGTCTTTGCAGGGACATGATTTTGAAGTCATTCACACTCAATACACTTCCCTTACCCCTCCTTAAGCACTGCTACTGATGTCACTCACCTTCAAAGATACGTTTGGACAGCTCTCTAACATAAAAGCTCTGTGGTTCATAGGTTCATAGGTGATTACTAGGCTAATGGCCATGGAGCCTTTACAAATCTAGCCCATAGGATTACCTGACATCATGCCACCCAATGTTATTTCCCAGTGTCTCTGCCAAGTAAAGCCGCTCGAGTGATCCCCGGGGTGAATTTTCTATTTCCCATCCACTTATCCAGGTTTCTCTTGAAGAGGGCCAGTGAGGTGCTCTGTTTGACATGTATGTGAAGTCTATTCCATAGCAAGAGCCATCTCTGGCTTATGATCCTGTCCCTCCATCACATTCTGTTGATTGTGGTAAAGAGGTTGAGGTCACTGGAGCGTGTGTTGTGGAGGGATTGGGATTTCTTTAGATGTAGCATTTCTAAGAGAGCTGGATCAGACATGGCTTTGTATGTCTAGCAGAGATCACCTCTAAGTAGATGATATGAGACAGAGAATAGTTGGAGTTTTTTGAAGCTGTCCATATGGGACAAGTGTTTAAGGCCTAGGATCCTCTTTGTGAGGTACTTTTGGGGCCTCTCCAGTTGTTGTAGGTGTCTAGTGAGATACATGCCAAATGGGACATTGCACTCGATAATTGGCCTAATGAGGGAAGAGTAGAGGGAGACAATGACCTTTTTCGTCCTGGATGCAAAACCCTTTCTAAAGAGATGAGCCACATAGAAGGACTTTCTGACCACAGTGGCAATGTGGTGGTCAAAAGAGAGGCTGCTGTGAACCTGTATTCAGAAATTTGTTATAACACTTTCTGTGTTCAGTGGACTGCCATCGATGTGGTAATTTATGGGAACTGGGTTTTTCCCAAAGGGGATGATGACACATTTTTTTGCACTGAGCTTAAGGCCATGGTTCTGACACCAGTCATTGGTCTCAGCGAGGCCTATCTGTAAGATGTCAACATCACTTTTGAAGTTAATAATAGCTCCCAGCTTGCAATCATCTGCAAACTTTGTTAGCTAGAGACCCTTTGTGTTGGCCTGGACTTCAGAGAAGTAGATGCCAAACAGGAGAGGACCAAGGACTGAACCCTTTGGGACTCCACTCGTGACTAGTCGGCAATCTGACTTGGAGTCTGCTACTTTCACACTGTGGATTCTATCTGTGAGCCAGTTTGCAACCCACCTAGTGATATATGGGTTGATGCCTAGTATAGTGAGTTTTTCTATGATTCCTGAATGGGGAATGGTATCAAACACCTTAGCCAGATCAAAGTAGGCTGTAAGAACCACCTTGCCTTCATCCACAGCTCTGGTGACTGACTCAAAGAAGTCTGCCAAGTTGAGTAGGCATGATCTATCCTTCACAAAACCAAACTGTATGGGATCCAGTGTTTGGAGATTCCCTATATCCTTGTTTATTACGTCCTTGATGATGCATTCCATAGCTTTGCATATCAGACTCGTCAGTCTAATGGGACAATAGTTCCCAGGGTCTGTAGTTGCTCCTCCTTTGTGGAGAGGGATGACTGCAGCAGTGTGCCATTCAGTAGGGATAAAGCCTGAGGTGAGGCTGTGACTGAACAGGGCACACAGGTAAGGCACCAGTTCACTCTGTAGTTCATGTAGAATACAGCCAGGGATATTGTCAGGTCCCATGGACGCTGTATTCTTGGCCTTGGACAGTGCTGTTTTAACCTGTGCAACAGTAATATTGGGTGCCTGCAATCTACTGGTATTGAGATTGGTCCTTTGGTGGGGGGAGAGGTGTAAAGTTGGCACTGAATCTGTCAGCCAGCATATTGGCAATATCTGTTGGCTCGATCTAGGAGGTACCATTGTGCAGTAGCTCAGAGCAAATCTGGGTATTGCCATAGGGATTCTTTACATAACTATAGAAGGCCTTGTGGTTGTGTTTATTATCTACTGCAATTCTGTTTTCATAGCTAGCTTTAGAGGATTTGATGAGGGATCTCAACTTTGTGTTGAGGCTGATAAGGGAGTTTTTCCAGTCTTGAGACTTCACCTTATTCTGCATCAGTTTCCTCCTTCTGTTGTAGAGTTTGTTTATGGCAGGGGACCACAAGATTGGCTTCCTTTCTTTGGAGGAGAATGTCTTGGTTCTATTGAGTATGGTGAGATCCATGCATTTGTGTACGTGTTTGTACAGTGCATTGGTGTATGATTCAGAAGTCATGCAACTAGTCTCCATTTGCGTGGGTGCCATGAAGTTAGCCACCTCCGTTTTCAAGTGCCCAAAGTTAGCTGTGGAGAAGTTTTTCATGGTGGTGGGGGGTGTGTGGATTTCTAGGGTGATTAGTTTGTGGTCAGATCTAACCTGGGAGGAGTTAACTATTGGTGTAGACCAATGGTTATCCATGTTGGTAATGACCAGGTAAAGGATGTTGCTACCACTAGTGGAGGTAAAAATGAGGTGGTCCAGGGCATTTGAATTAATGAATTCCAGGTAACGTTGGGCAAGTATATTGGTACATGGGTAGTTTTCCCAGTTAATGGAGGAGTAGTTGAAGTCACCCAGTATGAGAGTGTTAGGTTGGACCATAATATTCTCCAATATGCTTAGGAATGTGTAGTGTGAGTCTTGGGACATTGTTGGGGACCTATAGCAGGCTTTAAACTGAATCTCTGTCTTATGTTAGCTGCACCTGAGATATCTCTGGTGCATTATGTTGTTATACCAGTCTGGAGATGTGCGCATCCTTTATGAATATGGAAACACCACCACCTTTGGAGCTTCGGTCCAAGTTCTGTGGTGGAAAGGTTTGGAATGAGTTATAGCCTGGTAGTGCAGGGCTGCTTTCTACTGCCTTGAACCAGGTCTCTGTTACAGCACAAATGTCAATGTTCTCCATTTTAAGGAGTGCTTCAAGTGAGTGCATTTTCAGATTTAGACTTCTAGCATTGTGCAGCATAACCCTCAGATTGCATTAGTTTGTAGCTGTTATGGTGGTAATTTGGTCTTTGGAACGGGTACCTGTCAAATCTTCGAATGCTCAAAATTTTGAACGTTATCCGCGGTGGTTGTGCTGTGGTATTATTGTCACCTCACAGTAAGACGCTGTCCGGTTCGATTCTCAGCTAGAGCGTCTTCTGGGTGGAGACATGCGTGAATGGGCGTACCTTCATTGAAGGTTGTGCATCAGGGCTGGTAACTCGGCACGTGAAAATCAACTACCAATCATTAGCGGACCCGAGTTCCACTATGGCGACCCCAACTGGGAAAAGCTGAAAGACACAAACAAAAACATGGTCGAGACCAATCGAAGATAGACTTTCAATGGCACCATACGGTGCAGATAGGGAGAATTTCCCTTTTCTGCATTGAAGTGCAGTCTCAGAGTTGGTATATTTAAGTAGGGTGGGTGTGGGGGGTGCAGGTGGGCTTGCCCCTCTGCCTATACTGCTAAAGTGTTTTTTCTATGTTTTCTTTTTTTTCTTTTTTTTTATGTTCAAACATCTAAATGTCGAACATTTGGTCTCAACCATGTAATGTTCGACATTTTGGATGTTCGAACATTTAACATAGACCCTTTGGAATACTGCCTAAAAAAGGCACTATAGGGGTGGCAAGAGCCTTGGCCTGTATCTAGAAGCCCAGGGGTGACAGATGCAGGCCATCTCTGGTGAAGCATCGAGGTCTGTTAATCATGTCATCCCAGGCAGACAGATACTGGATCCCCTTATAATGACACCAGAAACTTAGCCAATTGTTGAAATTAATCATTTTCTGCTTGTACTGTGGGATAATTCTGAGTGATTTGTAGGATGCTGCTCAGGGTTAGGGTCATACCTGCCTGTGCTACATAATCCAAGAGCTCCTGTATATCTCTTTTCATGTAGTCCAGGGAGGTAAGTCTCAAGTCATTCAGACTCACATGTGCAATGACAGAATCATATTTGTACTTGTTGTTGAGGAGCCTGAGTGCATGTGTTATGTGGTGGATCCTGGCACCTGACAGGCAGCTGACTGTTACTTTCTCCTTATTCAATCTAGTGAGTGGGACATCAGTGAACCTCACTATTGAGTCACCTATGACTAGTGTGTTGGACATGCTGTTCTGCCTTAGGGGCTTTGGTTGAGTGGCACACTGTTTAGGAGATTTATGTGCCTCATGATTAGATTAGTGTTATGTTGTAGTGGTTGAGTGCATTTCCGCCTTGGAGGTCTCTGCTGTTTGGGTAGATTTTTATTGAGAGCCTCCGCAAAGGTGGGTGTGTGGTTTGTGTTTTTATGTGAAGGCAGTGCTGGTGTGTGTTCTGGAGGGCTATGTGTTCCATGTGGTGTGGTGCAAGTGTTGACCTTCTGCTTTTGAACAGCTATACCGATCTTGGATGGAGAGTGTGTGGCTTCCAATTTAGATATATAAGTGCATCTCTTGCAAGTCTGAGTGTTGGGAGGTAAGAGGAGATGGTTGTCGGTGTACATGAGGCAGTTGCTACATTGCCTCAGGATGCCCAAGTTCACCAGGTTAATAGGAGAAAGCACAAGGAACTGACCTTTAGACATGCCTGGATGGGTGGGTATTAATAAAATGTACTGGAGCTGTTTCCTTGTAGAATGTTTAGTGCTAGTAGCACTTTTTTGTGCTACAATAATTGCTACAAGAAGTCTGGTAAAGTGCTAGACTGGTAAAAGCGCAGAAGAGGAGAGAACTAGCAGGTCTAAGGGAAAAATTGAAGAGCATACTTTGGCACCACTCAGAAGCTACAAACAGTCCAAGATACAGCAAATATGTATCTGGACTAGACTAGTTACAGGAAAGTTGGGAAAAAAGCACAAAAGCGGGCTTTTAAACCAGAAAGTTGAAAGAGATGGAAACCTGCCCAAACAGACAGTAAACTACAATTTCTGTGCCAGACACCACTCCTCTTGTGGTAGATAGGCTACCTAGTGCTTACCACTCCAACTGATAAGCTACAAGGCTTTACTCCAACACAGACACACTTAGGGGGGTTCAGAAACTTACATATAGTCCTGGATACAGCAAATCTTTATCTGGACTAGACTAGTTACAGAAAAGGTGGGAAACAAGTGCAAATGTTGGCTTTTTGACCAGGAAGTTGAAATATATGGAAAATCTGCCCAAACGGCCAACAAACTACAATTTCTGGGCCAGAAACCACTCATCTTGTGGTAGATAGGCTGCCTAGTGCTTACCACTCCCACTGACAAGCTAGAAGGCTTCCCTCTGACACAGAAAGGATTGGGGTGCTCAGAAGCTTTCAGACAGTACTGGATATAGCAAATCTGTAGCTAGACTAGAGTAGTTACAGAAAAGGTGGGAAACAAGGGCAAATGTGGCCTTTTAAACCAGAAGTTGAAAGAGATGGAAAAAACTGCCCAACAGCCAATAAACTACAATTTCTGGGCCAGAAACCATGCCTCTTCTGGTTGGTAGGCTACCTGGTGCTTACCACTCCCACTGATAAGCTCGAATGCTTCCCTCCAACACAGAAAGGCTTGGGGGGCTCGGAAGCTTACAAACAGTCCTTGATACAGCAAATCTGAATCTGGGATAGACTAGTTACAGGAAAGGTGGGAAACAAGTGCAAGCATGGGCTTCTAAACCAGAAAGTTGAAAGAGATGGAAAAACTGCCCAAACAGCCAATAAACTACAGTTTCTGGGCCAGAAATCACTCTTGTGCTAGATAGGCTACCTAGTGCTTACCACTCCCACTGATAAGCTAGTAGGCTTCCCTCCAACACAAAGAGGCTTGGGGTGCTCAGAAGATTACAAAAAGGCCTGGACACAGAAAATCTGTATCTAGACTAGACCAAGTTACAGGAAAGGCAGGAAACACGCTTATTTTTTATTTACACTAGAACAACACTAAAAACATTTCAAGTGCAGATGGTGCTCACAATAACTATGTAGTACTGTAGTGCAAAACACTACTAAGGTAGGAGTTCTAATATCAGTACTGGCAATTGTAAAAGTGCATCTGTTTGTGTGAGTGTGCGTGTGTTTATCTTTAGGTTGAAGTATTTTGTGTCCATACACAGCCAGTACATTTTAAAATGTAATACTTTACAACGGCTGTTGATGTCACTCACCTTAGAGATATATTTGGACAGTGCTCTACCTCTAAGCTCTCTGGCATGTGTGCTACATGCATAACAATGTTGTGGCAGTAACTACATAGGTAGGGTTTTGAATCTCATTCCTGGCATATGTGTGTGTGTGTGTGTGTGTGTGTGTGTGTGTGTGTGTGTGTGTGTGTGTGTGTGTGTGTGTGTGTGTATATATATATATATATATATATATATATATATATATATATATATATATTATATACATATAGATGTATGTGTGTGTTCGTACATTAAAGCTTTTGGCCCCATTTACACCCAATACACTTCTATGTGCCCTACTTTAGCAGTCCTGCAGATATCATTCACCTTAGAAGTACCTGTTGGCAACCCTAAACCATGTAAGGTCAGTGGTGCGTGTGGTAAATGCGTGACATAAAGGTCTGAAAACATAGTTATATAGAAGGTTCGAATCTCACTCCTGGCAAAGGTAAATGCATGTAGGGTAAAGTATTTTATGAAGCAAAAACACAAGACTGTCACCAAAGCTTTAGAACTCACTTGTCCTGCACAAAACAGATCAAGAATAGAAAGCAAAACACCAGGACTTGGAGACGGCTGTAGAATCCAGTATAAAATTCTTTATTCAACACAAGCGCTATCGTGGGTAACTCCACTTCTTCAGATGTCTAATACATATTAAGAACAGCTCTTGGTTTAAATATCCTCTTGAGACACATGATTAAAACCAACCAACACATTGTTCTGGTGTGAACAAGTACTTTCAATTTAAAATAATATTCTACAAGGTACATTCCATTGACTAAACTAGGAATCTGAATGTATATGTATACACTTCTAAAAGCCTATTTATAAGGTATCTAAACTGTAATTCAAATTTCCATAATATTTCAGTTTGCAATCAAAAGCACAGAATTTATCTGCACATATTTACATTTTCCACTTATGTTCTTCAAAACACATACAAGCTTGTGATAAGAAGTCATTAATTTATCATACAAACAATTCCACAGCATATCTTACCTAAAAAGCTGCATTGTAAACATGTGCAGATATATTTATAAATTGCCTCACAGATAGTACCCACAGTATGATTGCAGTGGACTACATGCCTGTTGACCACAACAGTGCCACTGACATCAGAAATTACGTTGATGTGTTACTTCTCCTGACTGAGTGTGTGTTATCCAGCAAGTAAAAGGACATGGCACCCTGTTCCATCCCCTCAGTAGCCCAATCAATGTGTACAGTGACCCATTTGCCATTTTCCCCACTGGATGCCTGCAACAACTGTAGAGTCTGCAAATGTACCCCACAAAGGGAATACCACACTGTATACACATGCCCTGTATGGACAGAATCCAATAACTCCAATGAAGCCCTGTATCATACTGTCTATTTAGGTGCAATCACTACCTGAGTTATAAAGCCATGTCTCACCAAACTAAGTCAGGAATGCTACATCTGAAGATACTAATCTGTCCACACAAAATACCCCAGAGACCTGAAGGACACTTCCACACTTCAAAGGACATGCTTGTGGGACAGGTGCACAACCCAGACACTGTCTATGTTTTGAAATATAAATCACATACATGCAAAGCAGTGCACATAACTGGACACCCACAATAGAAATCAGTATGAGTGGATGGGGAATACAATACCTACCCCTGGGGACCACTCCAGTAACTATACTCCAGAGCCACACTGGGGACAATTGTCACGTGGCCTGATGCCAGTGTATTCCCTTGGTCTAGCCTTGTAGAGCCTTCAGGCCTATTCACCTACTACACACCTATGAAGCAATGAACCAATGGATCTCAGTACAGGCAAGTGTATGTGTGTGTGTGTGTGTGTGTGTGTGTGTGTGTGTGTGTGTCTGTCTGTGTGTGTGTGTGTGTGTGTCTGTGTGTGTGTGTGTGTGTGTGTGTGTGTGTGTGTGTGTGTGTGTGTGTGTGTGTGTGTGTGTGCGTGTGTGTGTGTATGTGACTAGTAATCCCATTGTGTTTGGTTGATGAATATCCCTTGTGGTTGTGGTTATTAGCAATTTGAGGTGTGTCCAAACCACAACATGTACCATTCTCCACTCCACAACAGATGTTGTAAATCAACATATACCTATGTACAACCCTCAGCCCTATAATCTGTGAGTCATATGCAATCACTGTGTTACACCTTGGAAATCTGTGCAGATAGAGCTGTACCCTGCCTAAGACATGATGGCTGTATTACCACACTGCCATACCCCTTGGTCTTGCTGCAGGGCCACATCCTGGTGACACACAGATGCCTAGAACAGAAACAGGATACAGCAAGTGAGAACACATTCAGTCAGCACTTCACTTGTAGGGGAGAGAGGGGTAAAGCTGGCAATGAATGTGTTGCTAAGACTGTGGCCAATATCTGTTGTCTCAGGATAGGTGTAACAATTATGCAGTAACTCACAGCACTTGTGTTTAATGCTGTGGAGGTTGTTGATGTAACTATCAAAGACTGTTGTGATTGTCATCAGTGTCTGTTGCATGTCTGCATTCATAGATGCCTGTAGGGGATTTCTTGAGGGATTCCAAGTTGTGTTTGAGGCTAATAAAGGAGTTCAGCAGTCATTGGACACCACCTTTCTCTGCCACAGTGTCCTCCTTCTGTTGTACACTTTAGTAATAGCAGGAGCCATCACATTGTCTTCCAGTGTTTGGAGGACAGTGTCTTGGTTCTGTTGGCTTTGGCTAGTACCATGCATTCATGTACCTGTTTATACAGTGCATATGAATATGATTCGACAGTCATGCAGCTATTTCCTATTGCCATGGGTGCAGTGAAGTCATCCACCCTTGTTTTCATGGCTGCAAAGTCAGCTTTGGAGAGGTTATTCAAGGTGGTTACCTTTGTGGGGAGAGTGGCTGACATGTTGAGTCCCATGTTTATTACAGCCTGTGTGGATCTCACCATACAGGGAATGACAACTGTGGATGAGCAACAGTCCCATATTTAAGTAGTCAACACAGGTCAAGGTTGTTTCATCCTCTACTGGGGGTCAGTATGTGCAGGTCCAGAGCATTGGAAATGATGAATCCAGGAAGTGTTGGGCCACTGTACTGGTGCTTGGCTACTTTCCCAGGTGATGGAGGGGTAGTTGAAGTCTCATACTATGTCAGTGTTATGTTGGACCATCATAGATGGCAGGGTGTTGAGGAATGTGCATTGACAGTCTAGGGACATAGATGTGGACCCATAGCAGGCTATGGTCTGGATTACACTATTACACCAAGGCAGTTGTACCAGAAGTATTCCCAATGCATTATGATGGGATACTATTCTGGAGATTTTCCTATCCATAATGAATATGGAGACAACACAACCTGTGGAGGTGTGGTGTGGTCCATGTTTGGGGGCTGACAGTTGTGGAATGCATTATAGCCTGATACTGCAGGGCTGCTGTCTGCTGCTGTGAACCACCTCTCCTTTACAACAAACATGTTAATGTCCTCCACTCCAATGAGTGCTTTGAGTGACTGCATCCTGACAGTTATATGTCTACTGTTGAGCAGCATGCCCCTCAGATTGCATACATGTCTAGCTGTTATGGTGGTAATTACATTAGGAACACTGCCTAATAAGTCATCATAGGGGTGGCAAGACAATTAGCCAGTACCTGGAAACCCAGCACTGACAGATGTAGGACATCTGTGGCAAGTCATTGGGTTCTGTCAATCATGTCTTCCCAAGCAGAGAGGTACTAGATCCCCTGAGAATGACATAAAACATGTAAGCCAATGTTGCAGTCAATCATCTGTTGATAGCACCACAGCATCATTCTGGGAGATGGCGGTGCACTACTCAGGGCTACTGTTACACCTGCCTGGACCACATAATCAGAGAGTTCAACCATGTCTCTTGTCATGTAGTCCAGGGAGGTGTGTCCCAAGTAATTCACATGCACGTGGATACAGAGTGATACTCATAGTTGTTATGGAGTGCCATGCCTGGCTGTATCATGTGTTGGATGCTGGCATGTGATAGATAGTTGGCCTTTACCTGCTCCACATTCAACTTAGTGAGTGGGATATGTGTGTGCCTCAGCACTGAGTTACCCATGCTCACTGTATTGGGCAGGTGGTTAGCCTTAGGAGCTTAGGTCGAGGGGCACACTGTGTAGGTTAAATATGTGTCCCTCGGCATGTGCCATGTTGTGGTGTCTGAGTGGGTGTCTGTCTTGCTGGTCTTTGCTGTTTGGGTAAATGTCCATTGAGTGCCACTGTGAAGGGTGTGTGGCTTTTCACTGTATGTCATGGCTGTCAAAGTGGGTGTCATGGTGAGCTATGTATTCCACATGGTGTGATGTAGGTGTTGATCTTATCATCTTGACCTGCTAGTCAAGTCTTTGCTGGAGATTGCATATGTCCACTTTGGGTGATATACGGGCAACTCTCACAGGTCTGAGTGTTTGGAGTTTAGAGGGGAGGGTTGTCTGTGTACATGAGCATTTGCAACCATGCCTTAGAATGGACAAGTGCACCAGGTTAATGGGTGAACACACAGAAAACTACCCCTCAATCATTCCAGGAGGGATTGACATAACTAGTAAGTACTGGGGCTACTTCTGTGATGAATGAGTACTGCTGACAGCTCCCAGGTGTGCCACACTTCTTGATACAATAACCTGGTGAAGTGTTAAGCCATAATGCTATGTGAAGTGCAAGACAGAAAGAACTAGCATGATGTAAGGGTGGAACTGAAGGCAGACTTTCTGCCACCTGTAATACTTTACGTCAGCTGTGCAGTTATCAGCAGCTTTGGCCATGTGAAAGTTCACTAAGCTCTGTAGCATGTGCGGTAACTGCATAACACTATAGTAGACATAAGTAGTTCTAATAGTGAGTGTGTGTGTGTGTGTGTGTGTGTGTGTGTGTGTGTGTGTGTGTGTGTGTGTGTGTATTGTCTAGCTTATACCATTCTTGACTTGTGTATTACCCTTCACACTTCCCCTCGCCCCAATCTAGTCATCCTGTTGATGTCATCCACCTTAGAAGTACCTATGGACTATATGAATGTATATAAGCTCTGTGGCATGTCTGATAACTGTGTAGCACTATAATGACAATAACTAGATAGGCAGGAGTTCTAATATCCCTACTGGCAACTGTTGGGATGTGTTTGTGTGAGAATCATGTCTTCTACGGGTTACACCATTTCTGAACTGTGTACTTCCCTTTACACTTCCCCTCACTCCAGTTTAGTAGTCCTGTCGATTTCATCCACCTTAGAAGCACCTTTGGATTACATGGAAATGATAAGCCCTGTGGCGTGTCTGATAGCTGCGTAGTACTATGTAAAAATACCTAGATAGGTAGGAGTTCTAATCCCAGTGCTGGCAACTGTATATGTGTGTGTGTGTGTGTGTGTGTGTGTGTGTGTGTGTGTGTGTGTGTGTGTGTGTGTGTGTGTGGATCAAGCTTGTGTGGCTTATACCATTTTGATGTGTATACTATACACAGCTGGTGACCACCTCCCACTGCCATTACTTTATATAGTGTGGTAACAGCATTTGCCTCACATGCAGCAAGTTAAACCATTATACAGTCCTCTGTAGAGACATGTCTGGAATATCCAGATATTTGCATCCTATAAGTAGTTGGAAGTGGTCTGTGTGCCTTAACAATGCCCATGTTTTTGATATTGTAGCCAGATAGGCCACAGTGAGTGTACCAACACATATGGCAGCATGAGGTATCATACCTGACTGAAACATCATGCTGATTAGATGTCTGCCACCCTCACAGGTAGCCAGCCTTGTTGGTGCAATACATGACTCCAGATGCTTGGTTTTACAAGTGAACTGTACATGTTATGGGTCACATTAAAGGCTGGAAGAGGTGTGGACTGACATACTGTGGTCTTAATGTGTATGTAACAGGAACACCTTGCATCTTAACAGGGGTGTGTTCACAATTTATATTCACTGTATACCACTAATGTGCCACACTTGTCCTACCTTAGGCCATTTGTCTAGCCCATTTTGCTGCCCTTTTTCTAGATGTCTTGGCACTGACAAGTTGTGAGGTATGCTATAGGAATTTTTAATTCATATCAGATAGGCCCCAGTAGTGACCACTGTGATGCAATGCAGTTATCCCCACCACAAGTGAACATGCACATAAAGCAATATAGCCATTACATAAAACAATATAGTTATTACTGATAGTTCTGTGTATGGTAAATTGCATGCCCTTCACATGCCTAGGGTATTGCCAGGCAATAACAACAGCTTCAGGCAGCTGTCCCATATGCAGACCTGAGGGTCCTACATAGTTGTGAGAGGGAGTTATTGTCAGCAGACACACATGTGGCTTTGGTACAGGATGGATGCAGCATGCCTGCACATTTACAGTACTAAACCCAATAATTTACAATGTTCTGTCCTCACCATAGATGTGCATCTCTCTGCATTAGAAAACCCCAACCACAACTGATGTAGATACAATGCAGATACATGTATGTGTGATACTTTATTGTACTAATACCCACTGGGCCCTTACCTGCACACTCCTTGTCCAGTGTGTGTGTGTGTGTGTGTGTGTGTGTGTGTGTGTGTGTGTGTGTGTGTGCACAACCCACCTCCACAATGCTTTCCTCAGCTTCGTGGCTTGTGCATTAGGCTGGTGCCCCAAGGTTGGCGATGAGCTCCTCAGTAGGTGTCAGTGGGGGATGGCTGGGCACCCACCTGTGGCTAGCCAGTCCCTCGCTACAGCAGAGCCTGTCGATGGGCATGGCAGATGAGGTCGGTGGCCCAATGCTGCAACTGCTCATAAGGACTGCTGTGCAGTCTAGCATCATTTGCCCTGTAGACCAGATTGTTCCAAGGGTGGTCCTCTGCACATCTACTGCTCTCCGTCCAAATAACAGAGCATAATGTTCGATCACATATTGGATGATGATGTTAGTTTTGCCAACATAGAATGCTGGTAGGTAAGCCCTCTGCATGTTACTTGGAAAAACATAAACAGAAAAAAGTTCACAGGATCTCATACGGTTGTCAAACTGCACATCAACAGTGGATAGTACATGCAAATAATCCAAACTACACCATAACCCTCCAATCTATCATGGCTATTGCAGCTTGCATTACACTCCTGGCCCTGAGTTATCTTATTCCCCCCAAAGTTGGATACTTAATTGCATAATCCTCTATTCTCCATTTATGTCTGTGTAGAGGGTTGACAGTGGCCATCTTCCATGTGGATGGTGAGTGGATGGTGGTAGGTCTGTGTTTGACTGTGGTGTGTGATGGAGCTGTGAGCACATGCCTGAGTTCATGTAGGAGACACACAGTGATATTATTATGCCATATGGAAATTTACCATTGTTGCCATCAGTAGGCAATATGTACATGCTCATCATTGCAGAGGGGAGGAGTGTGGTTGATGTGCATATCCCCATATGCAACTGGGCTGGACAGGGTGGCGATGTTCCCACCTAACCTGTCTAACCTGTCTAATGCAGGTTGCCTATATTGATGGCATGTGTGTATGAGGTGTTCTTTACCCCTAGTCCAGAGTGAATTGTGTTGTTTCCTCTGAGACTGACAACATATGTGGAGACACTGTTGCAATTGTCCATGGTAGTGTGGATATGTCTGATTTGTACTCACCTGTGAACTTACATACTTGCTCAGATAGAGGTGGACTTGTTTCCAAGTTGTCTGCACCTATGTGTCCCTGTACAGCCAACAGAGCAACCTATTATGTGGTTTGTGTATTGCTGCTGTCCACCAAAGGGGATTACTCCACTTTGGTGGAGGCTGGTTATACAGGTCAGGTGCTGATGAGTCTATATAGCTACAGTGGATATAAAGGGTGCAAACCCCTGTTACTATGCCTAGTATTTGTGCAATTGAAACATGACACCACAATAACTCATATCAAAGCAATTTCCACCTTTAATGTGACCTATAGCCTGTACAATTCAATTAAAAGCATAACAATCTGGTCTGTGAAAACCATATGGAAATAATAACCAGTACAATAAACATGTTGAATGAGTGTGCACACCCTTAAACTGATATGCTGTGTATGCACCACTTGACATGGTTGCAGCATCATATCAAAGAAATTTCCACCTTTATTGTGACCTATAGCCTGTACAATTCAATTAAAAGCATAGCAATCTGGTCTGTGAAAATATATGGAAATAATAATCAGTACAATAAGCCAGTTGAATGAGTGTGCATGCCCTTAAATTGATATGTTGTGTATGCATCTCTTGAGATGGTTACAGCATTCCTTCATCTTGGTTTGGACTCTAACATCATGGCACATCTTCACTTGGCAATAGTTGCTCACCTTCAAAGAAACACCTTTGATTGTTTTTCAATGGAATTGTACAGGTTAGGAGTCACAATCAAGATGAGAAACATTATGAAATGATTTTCTGTTGGCTCATTGTCATACAGCACACAAACCTTGCATTCATGGGTGTGTACACTTGCTCTATCCACTGTATATAGGTGTTGATATAGGTGTTAGTTGTAGGCATGGACAGAGGGTCATAACACAGTTGGACACTTCTTTGAGTACTACCTGATAATAATGCCTACTTTAGTACCCATGTTAGTGTTAAGGCAATGCAGCAACCAGTAACTGTACACATTTATGTTGGTTGTATGCACTGACACTGATATTACACACATGTGCAACATGCACAACCTATGTACCTGACTGCTTGAAACCCATGTGTTAGTTATGTGCCTTCCAGCTAAACATATGCATACATACATGTGCTCAGGGATATCTGGTATACATTTCTGTTCTATGTTAGTGTGGCACACTGTATTTACAGTCTTGCTGTAAATCATACTTCTCATCCTGTTATAGCAGTACGCCTGGA
>NC_056737.1:1955137678-1955140178 GCF_019279795.1 Protopterus annectens
ATTCCTCATAAAGGATGTTACAACAAACCCAGTAACATCTGCAAGTGTCTCAATGTATGACAGCAATATTTCCAATCTACCCCTGTGTTTGTGCCTCTGTACCCAAATGATGTCAGACTTTATCCAGATGTCAATGAGGTGCAGACATATTTATTATCATTATTTCTTGACTTCATTCCTGCTACCATCCCAGTGATATAGTAGACCCACAGACATGTCAGGGAGGAGGCCATAGATATGAGTCCTGAGTCTGTACATTCTGAGGTGAACTGTACATGAGAGGCCTGTGTATGTCTGGCCATTGTTAATAGACTGTCATGGTTGTGTACACATGTCATGTGTACATGCTATTTGGGCTGTGTATGGAGGGGGTGGATGTAAGTGTTATGGCTCCTTCTTTATCTGACTGTGCATGCTGCTACAGTTTATGTTGATCTATTGGCTGTATGTGCTTGTAGGGGTAGACTGAGACATGTCCTGTACCAAGGTCAGGATTCAGACTACACTGAGAATTGGGACTGTATATGAAGGGCTAGTGTGTGAGTGGCAAACAATGATGTATTTGTTCACACAGTCCGTATACTCTACTGTTCACTTGACTTACCAGTATGTGACTGTGACTGTGATGATATTGGTTGTGGGTATGTACTTTCACACTGGTGTCTGTTTGTCAGTGCTGTTACATCCTCGTAGTGCCTGATATATTTGCAAATACATGTGTGATTACCCATAGCAGATTTCCTAGTTCAATTACTTGTGCTATTTCACTAAATATATGTTAGAGCACACAAGAGGGTGTTACTACATCAACTGTGCTAGCTAATCTATGCCAGTACTTCAGATACATCCCCATTTTCATGGCTTCCACCCACCACTTTGTCAGCCTTGGTCCAGATTCATTGCAGAAAGGGGTTCTGAGCATACATGTCAACTGGCTGGATTGATTCAGGATGTCCAGGTTTATTGCTCATATTTCTGGTCTGTTTTACAGATTATTATCATTTCTCTGGAAAATCACTGTACTGATATGATTGTTGTCAGAATAGAATATGAGGACATACATTTCATTTACCTACCTCACATCCATCAGAATATGTATGCTGAAACAAACTGTATCACTCTGTCAGGAAGAGTACAGGGGGACAATGACATCTTTCTTCCTGGATTCTAATGCATTAGTACTGAGATGTTCCACATAGAAGGACTTTGTGACCACACTGGCAATGTGGTGGTCAAGAGGTATTGTTGTCAACCTGTGTACCCAGATATCTTATAATGCCTTCTTTGTTCAGGGACTACCATCCATGTGGTAATTCATGAGAACAGGGGTTTCCCCAAAGGGGATGACAACACATTTTCTGACATTGAGCTTAAAGCCATTGTTCTGATACCAATAATTGGTCTCAGTGAGGCCTTTCAGTAGGATGCCAACATCACTTGAGTAGTTAATAATAGCTCCCAACTTGCAATTGTCTGCACACTTTGTTAGCCAGAGTCCATTCATGTTGGCATGGACTTCAGAGAAGTTGATACCAACCATGAGAGGACCCAGGACAGAACCACGTGTGTCTCCACTTATGACTGCTCAGCAGTCTGACTTGGAGTTAGCTATTTCTACACTGTGAGTCCTATCTGTGACCCAGTTTACAACCCACCTAGTGATATAGGGGTTGATGCCTAGCTTAGTGGATGTTTGCAATATTCCTGAGTGGGGGATCTTATCAAAGGCTTTGGCCAGATCAAGGTAGGCTGTATCTGCCACCTTGCCTTCATCCACAGCTCAGGTGATTGACTCCAAGAAGTTGACTAGGTTGATTGAGCAGATATGACCTACGCTTCACAAAAGTAAACTGTGTGGGATCCTGAGTCTGCAGATTCCCATATCCCTGTTTATTAGGTGCATAATGATGCATTCCATAGCTTTGCATAACAGACTTGTCAGGCAGCTGGGGTGGTATTTCCCAGGTTCTGTAATTGCACCTCATTTGTGGAAAGGGGTGACTGCAGCAGTGCACAATTCAGTAGGGACAAAGCCTGAGGTGAAGTTGTGCTTGAACAGGTGAGATGCCAGGTTCATAGGTTCATAGGTTGGTACTAGGCTATCAGCCCTAGGGCCTATACAAGCCTAGCCATAACAATTCCCTGGCTATTTCTGTAGTCACTCTGTAGTTCATGTAGAACACATCCAGGGATATTGTCAGGTCCCATTAGTAGCTGTATTCTTGGCCTTGGACAGTGGAGTTTTCACCTGTGCAGCAGTAATACTGGGTGCCTGGCAGTGTACTGGTATTGTGATTGGTTCTTTAGTGGGGAGAGGGGTAAAGTTTGCACTCAATATGTCAGACAGTGTATATTGGCAATATTTGTTGGCTCAGTCTGGGAAGTACCATTGTCTAGTAGCTCAGAGCAAATCTTGGTATTCCCATGGATTCTTTACATAACTGTATGAGGCCTTGAGTTGTCTTTACTATGTGCTCCAATTCTGTTTTCAAAGCTAACG
>NC_056737.1:1955147678-1955212678 GCF_019279795.1 Protopterus annectens
CCTAATTATTAAAAACATTATGTACTGCTGTCACATGTAAAATGCAAACTGATTTCAGGGGGGATTGAACCAGGAACAACTAGTCACAATGAGAACACGCTTAACTATTTTCACATTGTTGCATTTTGCTGTATATTCCTATTTAGTCCCTTGTGATGTGCAATCTAGGCTGAGCAGAGCTGTGCGATGTGCACACCTGCTCATCTATGCTTAAACTTTATTGCGGACTGAAAAAAAAACTGCTGTGTTTTATTTTTGTATTGCAGGGGTATGCACTTTGATTTCTGCAACATTATCTGAGAGGGCTGTGCTTTTCAAACGCTGATGATATGATAGGCTTTGCATTTGAAAGGTATGCTCTATGGACACTAACAGTCCTCCATACTTCTCAACTGTACAGATTTTCATTGAATGTCCAGATTTTTGCCTTATATTTTTGGTCCATTTTTTCATACCATTGTGGCTTTCTGGCAGATTAGTGGCATAGCATTAAAGACTACAGTTAGTAAATAATGACAGACATTTGAGTTTTACACTTAATACCCTTTGGCAAATTCATGTTAATGTGAAGCCTGTCATTCTATCGACTTTATAAGTTTGTGAGAGCAATATCTCACATTTGTCCCTATTTGCCCCTTGATTTTTATGACTTTGTCCAGATTTCTTGTGAGGTTGGAGGTAATGGTGTCCGTGGACACTCTTGCTCCATTTATCTTGCCTTACGGCCATTATGGAGTATAGGGGGTGTGTGCATTGTGAGAGCACTGCTCCCAGACACAACCCCTATGCTCGTACACATCGTCATGTCCATATTAGAGCACGGCAGCGTGCCAGTACGAACATGTATGGTGCACTGCCATGCTGCATGGGAACAGCCCCTTCCATGTGAGAATAAGCTAATTTGCACAGACGTTTGTTGAATCCCGGGGATTATTTACAAAAAATTATTTAAAAGGTTGTATCTTTGCTATTGACATTTTCTCATATTTTAGATTTGACTAGAACTAGAAATGAAAACTGAGTATAAGTGAACAGTAAACATTTAGGAAAACTACTAGCATCACAAAAACAGTTACAATTTATTTCAAAAATGTTTTCCTTCTGTTTATATTTGAAATTATCTAGTGTCATTTGACATTTTATTTTTGTGTGGAGTTTGTTCCATGTAACAGTGGCAAGTTTTGCAAATGATCTTTCATCTACTGCAATTTTAAAGCATTGTCTGAGAAGAGCTATTACATCTTTATGGTTATCTGTCTATCAGTGTGTCAATTGTGCCCTTTTATGGAAATTGTTGCCTTTATTGGGGGAGGATTGATTGATGATTATAGTCTCAAAGTGTAAAGTCTCACTCAATAGGTACAGTACAGCACTTGATAGCTTAAGAGCTAAGATGCCATTTTGTAACTGTCTGTTCTTTCATATGTAGATAATATTTTAATAAAAAGCTTCATAACGTTTTTATTAAAACACACCCATAAAGTTTTTTTTAGTTGTCTGGTGACATCACTGGGAAGCTAGATTATTTAATGGATGTGACCCTGTGAGTCCACTTCTAAATTTCAAAGTTTCAAAACTTCAAATTTCTTATGGTCAAGACCATAAGATCGAAGTTTTGAAACTTTAAACTGTTTAAATGTTGATCGTCATGCAGCATAGAATGGTATATTTATGATTTCAATTGTGCAATCGTGGAGCTGGTATATTTAATTAACAGGGAGGGGGTGGGGTGCAGGGGGGCTTAACTCCCCTGCAAAAACTTAAAACAAAAAAGATTTTTTTGTTCTTATTTTTTTTATTTACATTTCAAATTTTCAAAATGTCGATCTTATGGTCTCAACCATAAGAAATTCATAGTTTTGAAACTTTGATATTTAGAAATAGACCCAACCCTGCACATGCCAAGTAGAAGTTCCATTAAAGTCTATGGACATACTTGTACTCCACCCCTATAGTGACATCACCCATAGCTAAACTACAATTTAAACTTCAAGAAGCTTTCAGAGACAAATTTAAATTTATGGATGATTTGTTTAGCATACCCACTAATTAAATTTAGTGAGATGCAGTCAGGACTGTCTTGCCATCATAAATGCATTACATATTGTGCTGTGAAAGGGGAATGTTCTACACAGACTGTATACTTTAAATATATATGTGTTGATAATTAACATGGATCTGTCATGTATAGGTAACCATCTAAAATTCCTAAGGTAGGTGATAGCGTAGAGTTTGTTTATTGGCTAACAGAACAAACTGACAAATTTTATTTTCAGGTGTTGGGGTTTTTGGGGTGTTCAGGTATTGGGGGTTTTGGGTATTAGTAGCAGAATGTTAGGATATAATTGGTAATGGGTACTCAAGTCTGGGTATGACAACATTCTTGGCTATGGTCTGTCATACCTCAGGGGAGAGGATATGGAACGTTATATAACACTGATTATATAATATATATATAAGTCCCCTATGAAATCCCGAACGCACAGTATCCCGATGTCCACAATACCGAGACGAAAATCCCGAAACCCCACATTACTGAAACGAATGTGTGAAATTCAAAATCGCGAAATTAATACATACATACAGCACACACACAAACATACACACAAACATACACACACCCTCCCCACATAACCAAACAAACCATCCTACACCCCCTACTTTATAATTCTAACACCGACATTGCACAAACATATACACAAGGCAAACTCACACCCATACATTACAGTCCCTCACACACACACACACACACACACACACACACACACACACACACACACACACACACACCAGTCACAACACACACTTACACACACTAAACCCCTCACAAACATACTTACACACACATACTTGCTTAACTCAAAATCCCTTAACATCGGGATTTTGAATTTCGCACTTCTGGGCTTTCGGAAATGTGGGGTTTCGGGCTTTTCATCTCGATATTTTGGGCGTTGGGATTCTGTGCATTCAGGATTTCGTAGGTTACCTATATATATATATATATATATATATATATATATATATATATATATATATATATATTCTCTTAACTCCATAGTCCCTACTAGAAAACTTCATGTTAAAACAAACTTTGCTCCATGGATAAGTAAAGCCACTCTCTCCCTCATACAGAAAAGAGACACTGCATGGAAAACCTGGAACAAACTTAAAACCCCTTCCAGCCTCCAACTCTATAGAGAACTTCAAAGCACCACAAAAAATGAATCACCCTTGCTAAGAAAACTTTTACTTGAATCTTCAAAAAAAAACACTTTAGCCCCAAAAGATTCTGGAGTACCATTAATAAGCTTTTACACCCAGGTAACCCTTCCCCTTCCAACCCCTCCCCAAACTGTTCCACCCTAGAAATGGCTGCATCCCTCAACTCCTTCTTCATAGACCCTATACAGAAACTAATCAAATCTAACACAAACATTAATCATGACACCCCCCCCAACCAAGCCACCTTCTTTATCAAGCCTATACCCACAACTGTTATCAGATCCCTACTTTCTAAACTTAAACCCTGCTCCCCTTTGGCAGATAACCTGCCTCCCCTATACTTCAAAATAGCAGCCCCCTCCATAGCATATCCAGTCTCCATACTTATCAACCAGTCAATTCAGGAAAACCTAGTCCCTCAAATATGGAAAAAATCCTATATTATTCCCTTGCACAAAGGTGGCAACTCCACCGACCCCTCAAATTTCAGTCTTATCATTATTTTATCCCCATCTCAAAAATTCTAGAAAACTGTATTCACAAATAACTCATGACACATATAATTCAAGAAAAATCCACCCTCACCATAGTTCTACTATTACCGCTCTACTGTCCTTTACTAACTCCATCTCCACTTTTCTCAGTAACAACAGACTTGCATCTTTCCTCTTCCTTGGCCTTTCTAAAGCTTTCAATACTGTTTCACATAATCTCTTACTCTCCAAACTTGCTTCCTTCAAACTCTCTATCTCTACCCTTAACGGATTCTCTTCATACCTATCAAATAGAGCACAAGCTGTCAAATGGATGTCAGCTATTTCTTCATCTCTTCCTGTTCTTAGTGAAGTCCCCCAAGGCTCCATCCAGGGTCCCCTACTATTTAACATTTTTACTAATGATCTCTTCCAAACCTGCCTCACTCTAAACTCATACAATATGCTGATGACTCTATGATTATCTCTACCTCTGTCAATGTAGCCCACCTACATACCCTCAGACAAGACACATTATACTCTGTTGAAAGATGGCTCACTACTAACCAACTTAACCCTAATAAAAACCAAAGTTCTTATTTTCCTTCCCAAAGCTCTCCAACACCTTGATTCTTCCTTCTCAATCTCTTCCCTAAACGCCGAGTCGCACACTAAACTTCTTGGAATACTCATAGATGACGAACTAAAATTCAACTCCCACATTAACAACTGCATCAAAAAGACCCACCAGAGAAACTTGGACTGTTATACAGAAATAAAAAAATTCTTACACAAGAATCCAATGTATCCCTTTCCTAAGCCTACCTCCTACCTATTTTATGATATGCCGCCCCTATGTTCACTAACCTCCAAAAATAAAATCTGTTAAACAAACTTGAAGTAACATATAATAAAACTGATAGGTTTTCCACAAATCTTCCCTATTGCTCTTACCACTGCCTTTCATTAAAAAAAAAAAACTGGCTAGAGTTCCATAATCAACTCCTTCTGCCTCAACTTCATGTGACACATTCCATCTTACTACAATCCCTAGCCTGTCCTTTACTACCAACTCTAGTCTCCCCTACATCTCTAACTGTGAGCTTCATAGCTCTGACCAACACCTTCTCTAAGTTTCCAAATCTAATAAAGCCATAGGTAAATGTCTTTATAGTCATGCAGTCTCCACATCTTGAAACAAGCTCCCTCTTCTTATCAGATCTCATCAAAATTCACTCAACAACAAACTTGCCCTAAAGGACTACCTACGCAACTCCTGGACCTGCCCCTGTAAAGACCCTAGTTGATGCAATTTCCTCCACATCCCCCTTCTCCCATCAAGCCACTGCCTCTATTTCCTTCATCCTAGACTCTCCTGTTCGTAGGTTTTCTACTTCTAGTTCAGTAGTCAATGCGAATATCTTCTTAAACACTTTTTACTGCATCAGACAACTCTCACCTATACCTTTCTTGCTCTTACCCTGCCCCCTCCCCACTACTTCCTGGACTTGACTCTATGCGGTAAGTAGGACTTGCCTATCCTCTAGTTCTTCCTTTCCTCTTTCTCCTATTCCCTACCATACAACCATACTCAACACCATGGGCCAGATTCACAAAGGCTTGCATGGAGTCTAAGAGTAGAGTAAGACTCCATGCAGCCAACATGTCTGCCGAGCGATCCAGGAACAGCCAGCAGGGGCGTGCAAGAGAGCTCCTAAAATGATTCTTACACGGACAGGGCTAGGTTATGCAAATTACCTAATTTGCTGCAGAAAGTTATGCAAATGAGGTAAATTTACGATCCAGGAAACCCTACCCTGTCCGAGTAAGAGTAGTGTTATTTGCAGAAATGTACTCTGTTGTTAACTGAATACCATTCTGCAAATAGCAAAACGGAGCCGTGACAGCTCCAAATAAAGGATGCATCCAGTTGAGGAAGCATGCCAATGGCCAAATATACGGCCATTGGCAATTCTACCCGTTGCAAAAAAAAATAATTTTTTTTTTTACCTCGATCTCCGAAGTTTAAGCGTAGTGCAGTGTCACGCAAAAGTGCTGCCCTATAAAAAACATGAAAAAAATAAAAGCCACAAATAGGGATATTACTCTAAATATTCAGCTAGAGCATCTTCTGCGTGGAGACATGCGTGAATGAGTGCACCTTTGTTGAAGGTTGTGCATCAGGGCCAGCAACTCAGCACATAAAAAATCTACTGACAATCATTAGCGGACCATAGTTCTGCTGTGGTGACCCCTAACCGGGAAAAGCCGAAAGACACAACAACTCTAAATATTCAACTGCCATGCAAGTGAATGGCAGGCTGAAGACAACATGGCTACTGAGAAGAGGTTGCTAAGGGGGGAAGCTCAGTCTAAGAGATGTACCTAAGCATTAGTACGCAATCCTATGCAAATGAGGGTAAGGATAGTGAATCCCAATTTCACATGGCATATGAGTAAAGTCCGTGGAGTGTAAGAGTAGGATAAGGGGAGTATCAGAGTAGAAGATAGGTGACATTATGAGGGGGGCATGCATGAAAGAATGTAAGCTCATTGGAGCAGAGTGGCATGTGTTTGCTGTCAGTTATCCATCACTGGAAGAGGCGTGTCAACAGGTATCCTAGCTAAAGGCAAGAAATTGAACGTGTATGCCGTGGATAACACTAAAGTTTCTTGTAGAAGTGCCTGCAATGTGTAATCGAGCGTGTGCGCACCTGTAAAACCGAGTAAGACTGTATGCGCGTGTGTGCACCTGTGTGCATGCGTGTAAGCCGGAGTAAGCAACATGTGTAAGGTTGTTGAAACCTGTGTAAGCACGTTTGCGCCTGTGTGTGCGCATTTAAGCTGGAGTCAGCAAGGTTTAGGCGGTGTAAGCATGTGTGTGTGCGGGTGAGCTTATGTGCGCTTGTTTGCGCTTGTTTGCATGGCGCTGCCCCCTGTGGAAACAGAAAGGGAAAAGGAAGCACAACAAATAGTAGGAAGTTAACCAAGGAGAACTAGCAGAGCTAGCAGGTGAAAATAATCAGAATCAGCCAATTACACAGGCAGTACACTAGCCCAGCCCAGCACTTAAAACTCTGCAAACAACTTTGCACTATGTTTTTCTCAGAGATACTGCAACACTGCAGAAAGCTAATAGAAGTGAAAACTGAAAAAGCTTTACTGAGACAAAGAAATGTTAGGGGCTGCCATTGCTGTTATAAGGCGACATATGCAACATGCTGAGGGTGGTGACAATGCGAATGCTGCTGAGCAACCCACAGTGATGAGACAGAGAAGAGTGTACAGGCCCAGGGTAACCTACCAGGGGCTACATGAGCTGGAGATAGTGGAGTGCTATAGAGTGGACAGAGACCTCATGCAGCAAATTGTTGAGCTGTGCAGGCCACGCCTCACACACAGAACCAACAGAGGGGAACCCATCCTAGTGGAAACCAAGGTATGTGTTGGCCTACGAATACTAGCAACAGGTACCTTCCAGAGACCAACTGGTGATATGATGGGGATTTCACAGACATCGGCATCCAGGGTACTGCACCAGTTCCTAGATGCCATGGCAGCACATGCCGGTGATCATGTATATTTCCCCAATTCCCGTGAGATATTGGCCAGCAATATGCATCTTTTCCAGCAAATAGCGGAATACCCTGTGGTAGTGGGTGCAATAGACTGTACGCACATATGCATCAAAGCTCCAGCTGGTGAGCGGGGTAGGGCCTTCTTTAGCCGCAAGGGTTTCCCCTCCATCAACTGCCAGGTCATGTGTGATGCCCAGGGCATAATAATGAATGTGTGTGCTGACTGCCCTGGGAGCTACCATGATTCTCATATCTGGCATCTGACACAGCTGTACTAGACATTTGCCAATGGGGACATCCCTCATGATCACCTAGTGGGGGATGCTGGATATGCACTGGAGCCATGGCTGATGACACCCATCAGAAATGCACACACACTGAACAGGAATGCCATAATGAGGCACATGCACAAACACGAAATGTAATCAAGGGTGTGTTTGGGCTGCTCAAGTCACGGTTCCGGTGTCTGGACACATCTGGTGGAGCCTTGCAGTACTCACCAACTACATGTACCCAAATAGTCATGGTATGTGCTATGCTACATAATATGATCCTGCGAAAACAGCTGCAGCAGGAGCAGCATAGGTCCAGGTCAAACAGCCCCCCACCATTGCCAAGGCCATCACAGGAGGAGCGTGACTTGGAGGAGGAACAACCTGTGCCTGCCCCAGTAGGCAGAAGGAAGCGTGCCCAGTATGCTTTGGCCTTGTCAAAGAGGTAATGCATAGCATATACACTGGCTGAGTAGGAACCCTGGAAATGATACCTCTCTCTGACTCGCACATATAGTAAAAGTGATGCCTAACTTGACACTACCTGTTTTCAAACATGTATAGGGAGTGTACTATGTGCATCCGACATAGGCAGCCCTGCAGCACCACCTGAGGCATGATTGCCATGTTTTAAGCAATATAAAGCAGTGCTAAACAGCTTTTACCACTATTTAGTATATGTAAACAAAATTGCACACACTAAGTAGCACAACTTTGGGCAATGTTGAGCAATATTGGGCAACGTTCAGCAATATTGGTTAATGTTGAGCAATGTCAGGCTAGTTTGGACAAAGTTGGGCATAGTTGAGCAAAAGCAGGTAAACATGGTCATATTTGCATTACTGTTCCTTAAGCAGTCTGGTCTACCCAGTATGAAAATATGAAGCAGTGACAGTCCTTGAACCCAGGGTACTGTGCACTATAGTCACAGTACTGAACCACTAAACCATGACAGCATTTCACTGGTCAGCCTGTATGAAGAAATATTGATAAGTCTACGCAAAGTGTCTCATAGAAACCCTGCAGGCACAGCATAATCCCTGCAGAGTTATGACACAAAGGTGAGCCCTGCAGTAAAAATACAACTTGATTTACAGCACACATATAGTATAAATGTTAATATTGGGCATGTTCACACACGTCATCAAATGTAGTGGACTTCACACAGCAACATACTGAAAGGTCACACTGGGCATGCTCACACCCTTGAATAAATGAGGCAAATGTCAGGCAAAAACATACTGAAAGGCCAAACTGGGCAAGCTCACACACTTAGGCCATGTCTGAGTACAGCAGTGGGAGACACATATCTGGCAGTTGCATCCGTTAACCCAGGAACCTCTCAAAATTCACCAATCCTGACTTGTGGACACAGTGATATGACAACAGACATATATAATTTATTAGAACCCTGTCATAATCAAATATGTACTACAGATACTTAGGTTGTTCATAGAAAGTTGAAAAGCAAAGAAAATAAAAAAACCCAAATCAGTATCATCAATAAACAATGCGCACTCCAAACACCATCCAGTCCAGGTCATGGAAAGATTATCTGCGAAGGAGTCCATAGAGAACCATGACACTTCCTTCAGCTATGTCATAAATAGCAATGTACACTCATATATGTCCTGAGTCAGGGCCAACTGTAAATGACTGACAATGCCAACATTCTGTCAGACAGGCCCATACATACATAACCACCTCCCACTGACAAAAGGCCCTATCATCATACCAGGAGATATCACATGTAGAATGGGTAAACAGCTCCTTCCAAAGCTGAAAACATGGCATCAGTTAGATTACATTGTGCCCCTATATGTGTCATAAATAAACTGCAGAACAAACAGACCCTGCACCTAAACAGTCTGTTGAGCCTCACCCTCTCTACAGGATATGAAACTGTTGAATGGGTTACAGCAACATATGGCACACTACACATGTGTTGGTGCATAACAGACCATGGGAACTATAGTCTTATAAGCCTAAGAAGTCTGATCTGCAAGGCCATGGAGTCCATCATGATTGGAGTCAGAAACAGAGCTATTGGAAGCCTATAAACACACAACCCTACAAACTTTGGTTTGGTCATGGGCAGATCATGATTCCCAAACCTGCTAGACTGTTTGCAAGGCAGCCACCCAGGACATACATCAATGAAATGAGCTACACACGTCCCACATACACTTTGAATAGCCCTTTTCCAACATCCAAGACACATGTTGTATCCACAAAATTAACAAACTGTGCATAAATATGTATTGTCATTGGATGGATTTGCAACTGGGCCACAGATAGATCACACAAGGTAAGAATTGTGGAGTCCTGTTCAAGCTGGTAACACCTGCTGTCCCCCATGGCTCAGTCCTGAGATAGCATAAAACTAAGTGCACACACATTACCATGTCTAGTCTGATGATGTCAGCATCCCACAAATATAGCAGTGGAAACGAAAACTCTCACTAAAGCATATAGCGCGTCGTGTTAATGTGTATCTCTCCAGTATCATAACATAATTAAGTAGTGGTTTGAATTCTGCAATTGCTGTGTGTGTGGGGGGTATGTGTCTGTGTGATTTCCTTTGAGAGTATTGTCCTTTTTTAGAGACTAGGAAAACACCTTAAAAGTGTTATGTTCCTCTTTGGCAAGTCTGATGATGTCAGCATCCTACAAATATAGCATTGGAAATGAAAGCTCCCAAAAAAGCATATAGCGCATCGTGTTAATGCATATCTCTCTAGTATCATAACATAGTAAGGTAGGGGTTTGAATCCTGCAATTGCTGAGTGTGTGTGATACTTTTGGTCAATGCGTAGCGTGTTTAGCTTTTACTACTGTATGACATATCAGTATAACAACAGTATGCGCATTGCACACATCAGGTATCTGTGTGGCAAATACATATATGTACATGTGACCTCAATTAGTCCATAGGTGTGAAGCCTACTTTCTACATGAATACATCTGTTACCTTTGACAGATTGTGCTGCTGCTTCTCAGACCTTCGGTCACATATGTATGTTTGTGACAAGGCCAGCCACTGTAGTGATCTGTGTCCTAGGTCATCTGTGTCACACACACCCTGACAGTTTCTATAGAATAGTGTGGGTGGGAGTTCATGCCTGGTGAATATTTCAGACATGTTCAAACACAACAAAGTCTGTCAATAATGGACATTCATTATAGGTGTACAACAACTTTGTGGATATGCATACAGACCCCTTATTGCTTATGTGATACACCGAGGGACTTCAGAATACCTATGCAAATGTGTATACCAAAGGACAGATGACATAACACTTGGCTGTATGTACACATCGGTACCCGTTCTACATGTTTGGAGGTACTACCTATGTGGTACTGTCGGGATACTATGTTTAGTAAATGTGGATGACTATGCTATATTTGGCTTACAGCTTTACAGCATGGGTTGGACAACAGGTATCTGTCTGTATGATACCCTTGTGGAGGATAAGTGTCTCATCCGGAGAATGCATTGTAGGCCACTGTATGCATTTCCAGATGTGGACGGGCATATCCCTAGTGTGTTTGCTTGTACCTAAGAGGGCTATATGCCAAACAGGAGTGGTCTCAGGAATGGGTGGTGGTCAATACCACTGGTTACTGGTATAGTATAACACCGGAAGGATCCAAATGCTACTGAGTTTCCTACATCGATGTGTCAGTTGCCAAGACATCATCTAACGATTGGTTATAGTCAGGCTGTTGAGGTTTTATATACTACCAGAATACAAACCAATGACAGATAGTAACAGTATCACCCACAGCAGTGTCAGACCATGTCACACACACATGTGTACCCAAGGTTAAACATATGTGTATTAAAATGCATACTGGCCACCAATAGAAACTATGAAGTGTTGACTCTATGTAATACAGGGTATGCCACCCTTCCCATGTGTCCACTATGCACATACATGCAGACAGTGCATCTCCACCACGTTCACAAATGTACACCTGAAAATCTGTATTGCACACATCACACACGTATTGTCCACTCACCAACATATGCTGCCAAAACTACAAACATCAGCCAAGTGGCACATGGGCGGACAATTCATTTTTGGAATTAACACTGTTGTAAACAATACTACATTGATAATCATACCTTTAATGCATCATGCCTGCTCAGATATACCTACAAGGATATCATTGCACTGTACTGTTGACAACATGCTAACATTGCTACACTGCTATAAAGTCACCCTGTGCATCAGCACCATGTTAGCCTGTTCCTGCATCAATGTTACAGATGACAGGAGGTGACACAGTTTCATCATATGCACAGGGTGCATTGTTGGTTTGCCAGAGCCTGACATTGACCCATCCAATTGACATGTATGTATGTGTGTGTGTGTGTGTGTGTGTGTGTGTGTGTGTGTGTGTGTGTGTGTGTGTGTGTGTGTGTGTGTGTGTGTGTGTGTGTGTGTGTGTGTGTGTGTGTGAGGGACAACAGTACAGTATGGGTCAATGTTGATGTAATGTGTGTGTGTGTATGTGTTAGCCCTAGGTGTTTGGTTTATGTGTGTGTGTCTGCATGCACACAGTTCCACCATGTGGCTGCCATATATGGGAGGTTGTAGGACAGCCACAGACTGTGCCTGACAGGCTTTACAGATCACCATCTCTGGCCATGGACACAGTACCTGTGCCTGGCAGGGGTGCAACAGACAGTATCGGGTACTAAGCCAGACTGGGTACTATCATCAGAGGCAGAGGGATGTCGACTGGACTCATGTCCCTGCTGGGACTGACCAGAGCCACATGCACATGGTCTTCTATGGCGGTCTATTGACAGCCCAGCTCCAACATTGCTGGGGCTGGTACTGCCACTACGGGAGTGGCTGTGACTTGTGTGTCATCCGTGATGACTGCCAGCCGATGATGTTGCTGGCATACATCCACGTCGAAGTCTCAGCCATCCTGCACTGTCCTGGCACATGAACATGACATTGCGGAGGACATCTAATGTCTCCCCCCAACGTCTATCAATGACCTCAGTGTAGTGACGGACTGCACTGGCAAAGTCACAGATACTGTCATTGATAGCGGTGTTATGGGCCCTCTGCGCCCTCAGTCCCTGTCTGGTGTACCGTTTCATATGTACCTGTGCCTGCATTATAGCCTGGAACACACCTGAGGTTGTAAGACCTGTGGAGGCACGTCTGCCAGGGGCATTATGACCAGCAGTGCTCCCACGAGAACCCCTGGACATCCACCTATGTGGTACCGTTCCAGGAATCTGGGTATGGCTGCTGTGAGGGGATGCATGTGCCATAGATACCACACTATCCTGATCAATGCCTACTGTATGCTGTCCTTCAGCTAAGGCCATTGGTGATGAGGGATGTATTGGCAGTATGAATGTGCGCATAGATGGTGTGGACAGCTGTGTACTGTCGATTGGGGGACCAACGACAGACTCTGTCAAACCTGCTTGTGCCTCAACACATTTTTCATCATTTCCACTATTTGTGGCAGTGTCGTCAGGTTCCCTGCTGCACTCAGCCAACACAACCTCAGGACCTGTGAGAGGGAGACAAGAAACACACTTTACAATCTGTACAAAATGTTAGCACACATGCACACATGCACACATGAACACATGCACACATGCGCACATGAACACATGAACACATGCACACATGAACACATGAACACATGCACACATGCACACATGAACACATGCACACATGCACACATATACACATGCACACATGAACACATGAACACATGCACGCATGAACACATGAACACATGCACACATGCACACATGAACACATGCACACATGCACACATGCACATATGCCCACATGAACACATGCACGCATGAACACAAATACACTACTCACTAAAGTAGACACACACACACACACACACACACACACACACACACACACCCACACACACCAACAGCATTCCAGAACATACCCATTAGTGGTTGATGGTGGAGTACAGTATCACAAGCCAGAGTCCTATCACACGTGTCAGCATGCAAGATGTTTGTTGCTCAACAGCATGCAGTATGAGTGTAGAGAGTCCTTGTTAATGACAGTATACATGTCTTTGATGCATGTGTGTTGTTCAATGATTGGTCTGACCTCACCATGGAACACAATGTGTACATGGACAAAACATTGCTCTGCAAGTATTAAATGCTTTTCAATGTCCTGTGCACCATCACTCACAAGTATACATGCCATGGCTGGATGCACACAACTGTCAGGTGTATAGCAATGAATGCTTTGTGTTGTACTGTAATTACTGTAACTGGATGTAGTGTAGTACCATGAGCCATCATCAGGCAGCATCATGTGGTCACTCAAAGCCACTAATGTTGCCACACTGGCAACTATCTTGCTAACCCTGAACTGCAGCACTGTGGCAATATTAACCATTTCACAGGCGGTCATTGCATGGCTATGTAAGGTGTTCAATAGGGAGCATTGCCTAACATGAATGTGTTGTTTGTTGAAGAGTTTTGCACCGCCCCATGATAGGCCTCTACTCCTCAGGTATAGTATGTGTGCTGTGTGGATGACATTTGGGATACTGGAGTCTGACCTTACAGCAGGTATCTAAATACACCATGTGTATCATATTAACACGTACTGCATATGCCAAGGTAGTGTATGTTGTGTGCATGTGTATTGACTCTGCCTATACAATGTCTACTACAGTGTACCACAATTGTTTGGGATGCTCTGTGTATAACATGTGTTTGAGGTAGCTACTCATGTTACTGGGATGTGCATAGTTCCACAGAAAACATGCAGATCATGCATTATGTGTAGGTGTTTTACATGTATATATGGCCTACAACTCACCTATGACATGCACATGTTATTTGCCATATTAAATGTAGAACACTCACCAGCATGGGTCTGCTGTCTTGCTGTCACACCAGAGGGACCTACAAGGATATGAGACAGTTTGTCAGTGTCAACAACTATGGCATTGCTACTGTGAGTTTGCAATTTTACAGTAGTACAACAGTTGACAGCCACAGGCATACAGATTATGTTGCAAATTATCAGTATTGCACAACACCAAGCTCCATATCTTCCAAATACACAGTACACATCTGACATATGCATGTTCTAATAATTGAGCTAACAGTAGTCTACAGATATGCCATGTTACCTGCACGCTCCGAGTCAACTTGCTGGGTGACTCCGGCCTCCATGATGACACATGTCTGTTGTAGTGGTTGTCCAGGAGCCACCATGCTGAGGAGCAGCTCTTCCACTCTGGTGAGGGGCAGATGTAATGCTGCACCACCACCTGTGGCAAACTGTTGTCTGAGGACATCGGAGGTTTGCTGCTGGACATGTCTGATTAAATCACTGCAGTGATGGCGTACCTGCTCATAAGTCCAGTTATGCATGCCTACGTCATTAACCCGACAGACAACATCTTGCCACAGTGCAGTGCGCTCATGCTGGTCCTGGATGGTTCTGGAGAACAGCAGGGTGTGATGTTGTAATAGGGTGGATATAATGATTTCCTCCTCTTCAGGGGAATATGCAGGGTTGCGATGGTGAGATATGTCCCTGGAAGACAATAAAACAATTATTGTGAGCAAGTCATGTGGCACACTTAACATTCTAAAGTACAGATATCAATGAAATGCCATATATAGCAACCTATTGGCTGTCAGTAGATACACGCTTTCAATACCACACATCAGTGCTCAGCCCACAACTGCCTGACAGTGCCTGGCATGTTCTATATTTTAAACCATGTTCTGCACAGCAACAAAGTGAAACCAGTATGTAAGACTATACAACAGCACATGGCACACTGTATGTGACACAATGCACCACCTAGCCACAGGAGGTATATGTGAAGCTAATGCATACAGAAATATGTCATCCATTGAAATGATTGTAAAGTACAGTTACAGTACTACCAGTACACCACACTACTTGTTGATAGCCAACCCCTAAGTAACATATGTGCACATTCATCAATATAGGTGGCATACTGCTGTACTACACTATACATGTTGCTAGATATGCACTTATATCCTGTAACACACATACGACCGAGGCTATGTTACAGGCATACCCACACACACATCAGACATACCTACAAGACACAAAGGTATGGCAACCCAGATGAGCTTTATCTGTGTACCATACAGTACTGTGTGTCAGCACTTACAAAACCTTATGCCTGAGGTATGTAATGTGTGAGGATTACAGGTAACAAACAAAACAGTGTTTCCAAGCAATGTGGATATGCACCATACTGTGCTGTTTATGCCTACAGCTTCAGGTAGTACTACAGTTCATACAGGATTTGTATTCAGTAGTGTCAACAATCAATAAGCATACATGTACTGCTTTAGCCCACAATGGCACACTCCAGTCAACACCATGGGACTACGTCACACCGCATGCCATACTGCTTTTCCTGCATAGCAATAGCATACATATCTTTTGTGGGGATCAGAGCTAGAACACTACATACCATGATATAAACAGTTTCCTACTAGGCTATCACACATATACACAACATTGACACATTCACCTACACATTCACCATCACACTCAGTCAATCTCACATAGCAATTAATGCAACATGTACATGCGTGTGTGTATCGGGTCTTAGGTAGCTCATAGGCTATTAGCCATAGGGCCTATAGAAGCCAAGCCATACGGTACCCTGCCTTTCATCACCCATGTCATTTATGTTCATGTGCCCCTGTCATGCAGAGCCACAGAGGTGATTCCCGGGTTGTATTTCCTATCTTACATCCATTCATCATGATTATTCATGACGACTGCTAATGAGGACCTTTCTTTGCTATTGATAAGTAGTTAGTTCCAGAGCATGATATGTGTCTGAGATGAGAATGTACCACTCCAGCATGTTCTGCTTTTTGACGTTACAAGGTTTAGATCAGTACAGTGTGCAGCTTGTAGGGATTTTGATCTATTTACATGGAGCATGTCCAACACCTGTGGGTTTGGCATAGCTTCATATGTTAGGCAGAGGTTGGCTCTGGTAGGTGGTATGCGACACAGTGTAGCTGTGGTTTTGGAAGACAGTCTGCATAGGGCATCTGTTTGATTCTGGTAATACTCTTTGTGGTGTGTGTGCCTGGCATCTACAGTTGCTGTACATGTCTTCTGAGGTACATACCAAAAGGGCCATTGTACTCTATGATGGGTTTTATGACTGATGAGTAGAGTGGAACACTGACCTCTTATTCCATGGATGACGCACCTTTTGTGATGACATGTGGACCGTACACAGTTTACATGACTAGTGTGGCACTGTGATTATCAAAAGAGACACTACTGTCCACCTGTGTCCCGTGGTCTCTTATCACACTTTTGGTGTTGAGTAGACTACCACCTATGTGGTAGTTCATGGGTACAGGGATTTTAACAATAGGGATGGCAATACATTTACAACATTGAGCTTGTGCGTACATATAAACATCCATTGGTGTACATATAGATTTACATGTAGGCACATATACAGTCCACCTTTCATGGTGGGAATATCAATTATGCAAGGGTTGAGAGAGATACAGTTATGTAATAATTTTGCACAGTCTTGTGCAGAATGCATTGAGGGTATTCTCAGGCCATGTATCTTTAGCAGGACTCCCTGTCTGGAAGACTAAAAACTTAGCAAATCATACCCACAGCGTTTAAACACCACATGTCATATATCAGCACTGTATGCTGTCTTGTTTGCCACACACTACAACCTATATGAAAATATGCACATAACAACCTTCACTAACATATATATGTCCACCCTTCACAAACAGTTGCAGTATGTCCCTTGCTCTATGCACATGTTAAGATGCTAATATATATGACACATAAATATCTCTACATATGTGTGTGCCATACACACACAAGGTACACACTGTTGTAAGTCCGTAGACCTCACGGATGACCTTTTGGGCCTTGCTACAACATGAACAGTTGTCACATGTGTGCATAACAGTAATATTACAGGGAGTATTTATAGCTGCTAATGCTACATTACTATACTAGCCTGGTACAGCAGTTGCCAATGCTAAGCTACACATTATATGACTATCAGGCATGTGTTACTCTGTCACATCCAGGTTTATATAGCTGTTTGCACTACTCCCCCAGACAACCATTATACACAGTACTGTACAGAACATAGATGACATGATCGGATGTTTGACATTAAATGCTGAGCTACATTTGTCACAGTTATGTCCCACTGCACACAGCTACACACTAATTTGTCCATGGCAGTAGTCATACATGGCATCAGTGCATACATACCTACTGCTGCCACATATGCATGTTTCAAAGTATTTACAGTACTCTTCATAAACATCTACTACTTGCTGGTAATCACATATCTGTTACATACCTGTTTGCCACTTTCAGGTCCGTCTGTGTATGTTTTGACAATTTTTTTTTTTTTGGTGTTACTTAAAAAAGATCGCTTTTACTTAATTTCTTTTGGTTATTAATTATTTTTTTTACTTAATTAATATATTTGGTTGTTAATTCACTCAAGTCTTTTTACTTAATTAAACTTTTGTGTTATTAAGTAATAATTCTTTTTTACTTCTACCCACGTTCAGTGATGCTTTAACACATGCAATGTAATGATTGCATGTGGGATAGCAAGTACAGTCTGCTTTTATAGGTATCTGCACATGTGCATGTGATGACCTCTGCACCAATTGGTGCCTAGCATTTGGTAAATGCATACAGCCTGCTGTGTGGTAATTGCAGTACTCACTGTCATAGCAAACCAATGCTATAAATTGCTAAGTTTTGTAGGCATAGCCCTTTCAGATTTCCAGAGTGGGGCCCAGGCTTGTTTGCTGTGGACACTGTTGTTTAAGTCAGAAGGTTGGTATACTTCTTATATCTGAAGCTAGAGGTGTAGACAATGATGTACATGTTGTACTCAGACCTGACTGTTGCCTCTTCCAGTAGAGAGCTATCAGTGTAGAGTTTAACTCACCCCTACAAATGCTTACACAAGATATATGTGAGTATGTCATTTTTTTTCTACTTATGTAATTAACTGCCATACAAAAGTAGTTATTGAGAAGTATTCTTTTGACACATGAACTGTTTGTGAACTGTTATACTGTGCATATTGATGTACTCACTTCTGCAGGGTTTGTGTATTTTTATTGTTGACATTAGCACAGGATTCTCAGGTAAACTGGACAATTCCACTACTGAGTATGCCTACCTACATCCTTGGTTGACCCTAAACACACACGTATATTTAAAATTTGGGGGGGGGGGATGCAGACATACAGAAAGAATTATGTCTTATTGTGTGAGTGTTATCTTACTGGACTTAAAGAATTGGTGTGCACCTGTTAGTTTATCAAGGCAGGTGGTCTGTTTGCATAGTTCCCAACTGTGAACCTATCCAGATGGTAGCCAGATGTTAGCCTGCTATTCTTTGTCTGTGCAACCCACAGGTGTTTTCAGCACTGGTACAATGGCATTGTTACAGTCAGTTGCTACCAGTACATGGAATCCAGTAAGTCAGGAAACTGCCAAATAAAACCAAAAAATCCAAGAAAAACACAGTATATACGGAGAGAGTAGTCCACTGAAACCACTTGTAGTAAGCCAAAAGCATTTATTCCAATCACTTATTCACGAACAAAATCCAAAATAAAACACATCCACATTATTAAAAAAAATATATATATATATTATAAACACTATTTGTTAAAAACACTAATTATTAAAAGTATTAAAAGTTACATTCAAAGACATAAAGCCATTCATTTATATTATAGCTGCCCTCTAGTGATAAGCTTTATTAATGATCTGCTTTTAGCTTCTTTTAAAGTTTTGCAGATCTTAATTTTAATAATGGTAAAATGGAGATATTGTCATTTAAACCAGGAATTTTTCCTGCATCTAAGTTTATTTGCCACCACAATTCTCTATATTCTATTTTTTCCTCCCAAAGGCCACCTCTAATATCATTTTTAATTTGCTCTAATGCCATGAATTTATACTTGTAACTTCGACATACCTTACTATGTTTATATAAAGCATTGCTTTCTTTTTTTATTGTTATTTCATACATATGCTCATAGATCCTTCTTTTTAACATTCTCTCAGTTTTTCCTATATAGAAGGATCCACATTTCTCACAATAAGCCATGTAAACTATACCTTTGGACTCACAATTAAAATATTCTGAATTATAAAGCCATCTTTTTCTACTTTCCAAATAATGGCTGTCCCTATTTATAATGTATGCCCATTGGCTACAACGTCCACCTTTATATGTACCTATTTTATTTCTATTGTTATTAAAATTGTATTTATTTTCTATAATATTTCTTATATTTTTGTGAATTCTTATAAATTATTTTTCTAGGTATTTTTGATGAATTCTCTATATCTGTAAGAGTTGTAAACTTCTCCCATTCCTTCCAAAATATCTTTTTTATACCATTATTTAACCCATTATATTCCAATATTAAAGCCTGTTGGAATAACCCTTCATTATCTTCCTTGTTATTCATATTCTTTTTCTTATTCTCATCACTAAATTCTTTATTTTTATAAATAAGAGAAAATTTATCTTTCCTTCCGTCTTCCACTTCTCTCTTTATTTACTTGATAAAATCCAAGGGATAACCCCTCTCCATAAACATCTTTTCTAATAGTTCACATTCCTTTCTAAAGTCATTATCTGACCTTGTCACTCGACTACCCCTAACAAATTGACCTTTAACAATATTTCTTTTACAATGTATGGGGTGTGCTCTTTCGAAGTGTAAAAAGGAGTTACAGAATGTATTTTTTCTGTATATTTTAGTTTCAAGTTTTTGTCCTATTTTGTATATTTCTAAATCCAAATAATATAATTAATTTTCTGAAATCTTGTGGGTAAATTTAAAAAAGTTTGTAGTACCACACATATATTTTAAAAATTCATTAAATTTTTCTCTTCCAGCAGTCCAGAAAATTACTATATCATCTAGAAATCTCCTATACAAAGTCCAACAGGTTTTAAATTTTGAATTCAAAATATATTTTTCTTCCCAATTGGCCAATACAAGGTTAGCATAGGTCGGGGCACACGCCTCTCCCATCGCTACACCTTGTATTTTTTTGAAAGAATTCTCCTTTAAGATATAGAAAATTATATTTTAATACTAAATCCATCAGTCATATGTTAACAAGTTTTTCATTTTGTGTCATTTGTTGATTTTCATATACTATTTCTTCTAACATTTCCATACCCTCAGTGTAAAGGATGGAAGAAAATAAATCCATAATATCAATAGTGATAAATAAAATATCATCATGCCAGCGACAATCAGTAATATCCCTCAAAAGGTCCCAAGAGTCTCTTAATATATTTATCCATTTAGTCCACAAGCTTTTTAATTTTGTATCCACATGCTTAGCTAAAGCATACGTTTTAGATCCCTCTGCTGAAATTATAGGTCGGAGGGGTGGGTCACTTTCATTTTTGTGGATTTTTGGTATACCAAATATAGTGGGGGTTCTAGGTTTATCCACTTTTAGATATTTATAAGTATTGTAATCAATAAGTTCTTCTTGCAACATGTCATTTAGGTTTATATCAATTTTATTATAAGCTATATTCATTTCATTCAATGAAACAACTGAATATCTAGTTTCATCCCATAATATAGCATTCATTTTACTCTCATACAAAATATTATCCATAAAAACCACCCCACCCCCCTTATCTGGTTTCATAACTCTCATATTATCACTATTTCTTATTCCATACATTAATTCTTTTTCTTTTTTAATTAAATTCCATTTACATTTATAACCATCCCCGTACTTTCTTACTTCACTCTCAATTACTTTTTCTAAATTTTTTAACTGGGGGTATAGGGGTGGATTATATATAATTTTCCTTCTCAATTCATCATTATTATATTTATTTCCATCAGGGAACATAATACTCAAATTAACTTTTCTCAAGAAAAGTTTGATATCCAATAAACTTTTTGTAACATCCCCTCTCTTATATGGTATAAATTTCAAACCTTTAGAAAATAATCCAAAATGTTCCTTTTCTATAATGGTGTTACAAAAATTGTAAATGGTAAAATTATGAAATATATTTTTATTTCCCTCTATAATAATCTCATCTGTATGTCTGTCGGGGTGGGTTGGATGGGTATTCCTTAGAATCTCCTCTTCCCCCTTCTCCCTCCTCTCCTCTGAAAATTTGTTTGCTGTGGACCTTGTCTGTTCATTAGCCTCTCGGATCTATGTAGGGGCAGAGAAGCTTGTTCATATTCAAGGTCTTCCCCCCTATAAGGTACATCTTCACTTTTTTGATGTTTGGGGCGGTGATCATTATTGTAAACCATATCTGTATTGTAACTATAGTAACGATTGGGAGGTTTAGGGTAGCTAATATGACCTTCATATTCTTTTATGTCTCTTTCCAACTTTTTTACTTTTCTACTCACCAAATCCTCACATTTATTGTCTATACCCTTACTAAGATCATAATACTTGTTTTTTTTCTTCATGAATGCCAAAAATCAAATAATTCTTGATATAATGATCTAAAATATCTATATCTTTTTGAATAACTTCTTGTGTTCTGATATTCTCTCTAATAATCAATTTGAGTACATCTAAGCCACATTTATTAAATACTTCAACAAGTTCTTCATAAAAGACAGAGCCTGGTGTAACATTGTTAGGGAATTTGTATACACGCAATCCCTTGGGAACAATTTCCCTAGAAATACATTCCTTTAAATATTCATTCTCTATATCTAGTGACTTACACTTAAACATCAGTTTAACAAGTTCGTCCAATTTGTTTTTATAGGTCCCATCCAATATAGGTAGTTTGCCTTTACCAGTTATGTTAAACGTAGGTTTAGTACATAGCCAGTCTTTAGTCTCCTTATAATTAATAGATTTTACAGTACCTGCAACCATCGCCCCTTCGATGTTTGTGTTATCATGATGAGAATCCGCATTTCTGCCTTTATTAGTATTAGATCCTTTCTCTGCCACTTTCAAAATCATTGGTGTGGAAGCATGTTGAAAGTTCCACCATTGTCTCTACCAAGGTCGCCGACGCCGGAAGACACGCCAATAAGCTCCCCTTGTTCACCATTATTTAGTTCTTTATGGTTACTTCCAGTTCCAGGAACTTGTATTTGGACTAGGTTGCTACATATCCCCACTAAGTATTGACTAAGTGGGGTGAGTAAATCTATCAGCTCGGTGAGTTGGCCTATGACCTTGCGCGTTTGGCCCACGTTATCCTGTCCCTTTACTTCCGGATGCGGTGGTGTATTCATCTCCATTCCACCAAATTACCAAGAATCCAGTAAGTCAGGAAACTGCCAAATAAAAAACAAAAAATCCAAGAAAAACGAAGTATATACGGAGAGAATAGTCTACTGAAACCACTTGTAGTAAGCCAAAAGCGTTTATTCCAATCACTTATTCATGAACAAAATCCAAAATAAAACACATCCACATTATTAAAAAAAAATATATATATATATATATATATATATATATATATATATATATATATACATACATATATTATAAACACTATTTGTTAAAAACACTAATTATTAAAAGTATTAAAAGTTACATTCAAAGACATAAAGCCATTTATTTATATTATAGCTGCCCTCTAGTGGTAAGCTTTATTAATGATCTGCTTTTAGCTTCTTTTAAAGTTTTGCAGATCTTAATTTTAATAATGGTAAAATGGAGATATTGCCATTTAAACCAGGTATTTTTCCTGCATCTAAGGTTATTTGCCTCCACAATTCTCTATATTCTATTTTTTCCTCCCAAAGGCCACAACTAATATCATTTTTAATTACTACAAGTGGTTTCAGTGGACTATTCTCTCCGTATATACTGCATTTTTCTTGGATTTTTTGCTACCAGTACATGGCTACATCCTTTGGTATTTCTGTGTTGTACTCCTACATAAGGGTATGCTTATGGAAGTCCTCAGAAAGCTATTTGCAGAGTGTGTAACAGCAGATAAGCTGATATGCCTGTGTGTTTGTGCCTCTGCCAGGCCTATGATACACTTAGATACATATTTGCTTGGAGTCAGGGATAGGTAGTTAAAAGTGAGGTACACCTTCCAAATAATAAAGACAGTAAGTGTAGACTTGAGTGAAGCGGTGCATATGGATTAGTACTCCTTTTATGAAGTACAAGCGGTGTCTACTGTTATTATTGTCATTATTCATTGTGTAATACAACACCTTTCTGACTAACGTCAGTAATTTTCAGAGGGATTCAGAAAACACAGCTAAAATATGTTTCACAATCAGGGACATCCCTGAAAAGTGGTCACAGTTAGGGAGTATGACCTCTGCCCTAATCAGATATGCCAGTGTTTGTCCTGCTATGATACTGTGTGGGGTTGTAAAGTGCCTCTATAACATTATTTGCTGCTAGAATGGCTGCTTCTGTTATCACAGTCATGTAATGCAATTCCACAACAATTGCTGGTAAAGATCCACAGAACAAGCTTTGTGTTATGGCCTTCCTACTTTTTCTTTACATTCACTCATTGTATTGCATGATATATTTATTTCAGCACCAACTTATAGTATATCTGCTGTGGCTTAGTGGTACTTCATGCAGTCAAGTGTGTCCAAGGTCTGAGGTTCGAGACTGACAAAGGTGTTTTATTTTGCTGCTGAGCAGAACAAGGGCCCTGACATACAGAATGATTAAGGCACGTTTAAGCAGTTGTAAGCAGGTTTGCGTGTGCTTGCGCGATGCTTAGTGATGCTAAGCTTAGCGCACACATGCTCACACTCGCTCAAACCCGCTAACTATTGCTTAGGAGTGCTTACTCCCGCTAACCCCGGCGCTAATTTCTTTGAAAGAAAAGAAAATGGGGAGATAGGAAAGTGGTGAAAAAGGGGGCACAAAGAGGGAAAGACAGTGGGGAAACCAGCTCAGGATGTGCAGGATGGGTGTAGGGATAGTCAATAGCTGCTCATTTCTTTAGCAGCAACAGCTGTGCATATGTTTCAAATTTGGAGTAAAATTTGAAACCTTCCATCCCAGAGAGAGGGGTGAGGACAACAAAGTATGTTGTACTGCCAATTCTAATTATCAGTTTACATGTCCAGCAGACATGTGTGCAAAATGGGCAGCTATATATGGGGCATAATTTTTTTTGTGGGAACAGATTGCCCTTTTTTTGTTTTGTTTTTTTCAGGTGAGAGTGGAATGTGAGGTAGAGGATGTAGGTATATTTGGGGAGGTAGGTTGGGGAGGTAAACAGACAAGACAAACAAGATGCATACAGGGGCAGAGTATGACACATGGGGTGGGTGAACACAATTGACGGGGATGGATGTTTGGAAATTGCAAGCCCATGAGCCCACAGATGGTAACAGTGAGACTGAGATCCACACCCACTGCACCTTCACAGCCCCGAGGGTGGCTGTGGTGGGGGCTGCATAGGAGGGACAGGCTCACCTGTGAGTCACGCCACTCTCGCCTCGAGCTGGAGTAGGGTATCAGAGACTAAACGCTGGATCTCCCTACACACCACAACCTGGACCCTTCAAAGGGTGTCAGGTGGCCCTTTTCCACCCACACTTGCAGGGGGGGATGAGCCCCATCCCCTGCAGCGCTTCCACCTGAAGGTATCACAGGACCAATGGAGGAGGGTAGCCCGGGCTGGGCACCAGACCTGCTGGTGCAAGGTGCAGTCGCCAGCTGAGAAGGGACAGGTGGGTCCGTGGGGTCTGGCCTTCCCCTATGTTCTGTGATTGGGTGTGTTTAATTATAACATAGACAACAGAATTCCAAATTAGTTGTAACAGCATGCAGTAATATCCCCATTAACCCAACACACCAGGGTTCCAACAGTTGAACAGCAAGCATAACACATGCATATATTGAACGACTGTGGACAATACAACAGCATGCAGGGATGATTTGTGACAACAGGCCACCAAGATTGTGATGTTTGAACAGGGCACATGCATCAAAGTAAATGCAGATATTTGTAGAACAATAGGACATATGTCCCAACAAATGTTTTGAGATTAGACATACCCATTGAGGTGTGGAATTGCATTTTTATGCACATAGAGTAGGGTGTAAAAAGAAACCTCCATTAACATCTTACACGTACTTTTACTCTACACTACATTCCTATTGACTGCAGGTGTATATCCCCTACATGTATTATTACACTAGGCAACATGCATTAGGTTGTGTAATGGGTTTGGCTAGTTCATTATATACCTGACCTATATCTGACATACTAACTCTCCAAGATGCAGATGTTACTGCTACATAGTTATATTTTTCATTTATATTTATGTATCTACATATCTGGATGTGTTCATGTGACATTTTCAGTTACATTTCTACAGAACCCTACATTTCATGTATCACACTCACATTTCTGGGGAACACATTGACAAGCTACTCGTGTGCCAGATTTACCTATGCATGCCAGCCATTTACCGACTGTTGAGGACTGTATATGTGCTTCACAGCTACTGGCACTTCCTTCATCCACTTTATATGGGACTGCCCAACTGTGGATTGACAGCACTTAAAACAACAGTACTATTTATTTAATGCAAGGGTACAACAACATTTCAAAGTAAGTGACACAGACACACTCCAAGTATTATACCTTTATTAATTACATTACACACTTTTCTACAGGCTCTCTCATTTATTTGATATTACAGTGCATACCAAAGACTTATTCAAGACATATTATACCTTTATTAATAGGTTACAACACTCTTTTTCAGGCTCGCTCATTTATTTTATATGACAGTACATGCAGACATATTATTCCAGACTTATTTTACCTTTATTAATGGGTTACTGGGTTACTACACTCTATTTCTGGCTCACTGACCTATTTAATATAACAGTACATGCAGAGAAATTATTCAGGGTATTTTATGGCTGTATTATTGGGCTAAAACACTTTTTTTCAGGCTCTCTCACATATTTTATATAACAGTACATGCAGAATAATTACTAACCTGCCTGGTGGTGCTGCCTTAGCAGCCTATCTGCATAGGCTTGTTGATTTACAGCATGGACACCTGCAGCTGTGAAGTAAATGAAGGGATATTGAGACATACCTATCCATTATATAGACTATATTAGCATGTCTTACATACTGCATTCCATGGCTACCTACTCAGTAGTCGGGCATCTTGCATGTGACGGGCCTCCTGGATCCATTGGTTGAGCAGGTCCTGCTTCTGTCTCTTCAGGTCTGCATGGTGGTGATTGACCTGCTCACCAGTCCGAGGAACACCTGTGGCACTGGTGAGATCATGAGCTAACCGGTTCCAAGCCTCTGCTTTGTACTCCATCCCTTGGAACTGGCCCTGCAGGAGTCTAGACTCATGACATTGGACAAGGAGCCAAACCATGTATTTTGACTCCTCGGTGCCCCAGCGTTGCGCTCGAAAGTGAGTACCCTCTCCAGCACCAGACATTCTAACTGCAGATGGGAGCTACAATCAGTTATGGAGAGTATTCCCGCCTATGTAGCTTAAATATGCCGCATTTCCCACACTTTTTTGTGATTGGCCATTTTTGAAAATTCTCGGATGACTGCAGACCTGCTTAGCAATGGTTAATCTACCATTTATAAGTATATGTATGTTAACAGTGGATGTTTATCCTAAGCTGTCGTGGCTTAGTGGTTCAGTACTTTGATTATGGTGCACAGTGTCCTGGGTTTGAACCTCGTTATTGCTTTTTATTTTACTACTGTCCAGACAGGCTAGGGAATGTCGCTGTGTTTATGCAACTTTGCTCTACGTTGCTCCACGTTGCTCCACATTGCTCCACATTGCCCTACAGTGTGCTGGTTAGCACGGTGCGCAGCTCTGTACAAACTTACTGTGCTGGGTAAAGCGCTGCTAAGCTATGGGCAACTATATTGCGCTGAGTAAAGCGCTGATTAACTACGGGCAACTATATTGCGCTTGGTAAAACGCTGCTTAGCTACGGGCATTTATATGTCAAGATCCTTCTTACATTTCTATATATACATTTTGTTCACTGATACATAGGCCATTTCAATGCTTTATACTAAAATTTTATTCATGTATATCAGGAATTATTTCATATACTAATTTAAAAAATTAAATAGAAAGGAGAGTGGTGGGACTTGAACCATGAATGCCTCCTCTTTGTGTGAATGCTCTGCTACTACGCTATTGCTATTTGGATTGGTTTGTATAAACATTTCTTATTATGCTCTTCAATGTCGACATTGCTGACTGCAGCTAAGCTATGGGCACACCCGAGCAAATACGGGCAGCTATATCGGGAATTATAAAAAAAAAAAAAAAATAACAGTTTTACATTTTATAACTCTACTGGGGGTTTACAATGTGAGGAAGTGTACTGTTGGGTATGTAGACATTTGAGCGGACTCGCTCATGTGCGTTGACATTTCACAATTCAGACACTTGCAGGGGCATGGACCTTTGGACTGCTCGGCAGTCAGACATGCCCCCTGCCTTCCTGCATGGTCCGTATTAGACTTGGAGTGGAGTCAGCGTGCCCTCATGAATATGCATGGCACAATGAAATCATACCGTTCAACTGCAGTTTCCGAGTAAGACTTATTTAGTCTTACACGGAGGATTCGTGAATCTGGGGGCATGTTATTATAAGTTTATTAATTGCACCTTTTCAAGAATGTTTGAGACAAATAATATTCTCATTTTATGATTTTGTTTATATCTGTATTTTCACCTTTGTATATATCTGAAACTCACTTTTGAAACTAATTGTAATCATTGTATCTCGAGCTTTTCTGCTCGAGTCTCTGCTGAAAAATGGCACCAGCCCAGCCAGTCCAACCAGGTTAACAAATGGCAAATAAATAAATAAATAAAACAGAGCTTCAACTGATATGTGCTGTCGGTAACAATGCTGGGTTGCATATGACGCCTAGATATTTTTTTTTTATTCTTTGTAGTGAATTATTCCATGTGAACAGTATTTCTTCAATTTCAGTATTTTTTTGTGGATCATGTTTCCAATGCTTCTCAGTTACCTGTGTGTTATAATGCTTGCACAATCTCCAGTGTGACAGTCTTGCCCCACCTATGACTCTATCGCAACCAGTATGTACAATTGTTTCTAGCTTTGTACTAAAACTAGATCTGTCTGTGTAGCTCCCAATCTTACTATAGAATTTATAAACTGTCATGTATGTAGTCCACTGTGTCAAGCTGCCATTATTAACTTTTCATATTTTGGATTATTCACCACTTCTTGGTCATTTGTGTATCAAATCTTGATCTATATATGTTTATTTTCAGCAATTCTGTACTTGATGCTATAATTGTGAACTTTCCTGTGTTTTTTCCTTTTTTTCTGGTCCTGTTCTTTATAGTCTTTGTTTTGATTTGTGATACCCTCTGTTGCCACCTGTTTTTTTTTTTTTTTTTTTTTGTCTACTTCTGGTTTGATTTCCATTCCCTTTGCTTTCCAAAATGCTTCTCTTAATCTGAGCAAAGATATCATTTTAGATGTGCTTGCTTCATAATTCAGAAATTTCACTGTGTTTGGATCCGTTAATATTAATAAATACAGTGTTAACCAAATTAATAGAAATATTGACAAATAGTGGACATTTCTCAGTTTCTTTAGTGATTTTTCAGTAAAGCTTGCTCAGAAAGTCACAAAATCATTTCAGTTTGCTAATCTTTTAAGAAAAAACTGTTTAGGTTAGAAATTACTACATGTTATTTACCTACTTGAAGAGAAATTACATCATAATGATGTGGCTCCGTAGTTTTTAAAATGGGTAAATTGGCTGACCTAACACCATAAAAGCATACAAAAGTAGAAATTCTGCTCAAAGAAGGTGTTCCTGAATCTGAAATCACCAAGAAGGTCACAGTTAGTTAGCCATCTGTCAGCCAAATTTGGAAGAAACTGAATACTGGTGAAGGGTTGTCACCCAAACATTCTGGCAGATGTGGCTGCAGAAGGTCCACAATGCCTCAGGATGATATGTATCTGATCAGAGAATGATGTAAGAATCACAAGCATCCAGTAGACAGCTGCAGGGAATGCTGGAACAACAGGGTGTTATAGTGTGTTCCAGAACTGATCGACAGAGACTTCTGGATGCTGGGCTTTGAGCTTGCAGACTTCCGAAGAAACAGAAATTATCTAACCAAAAGAAGGCAAAAAGACTGCGCTGGGCAAAAGAGTTTCAAAACTGGTCAGAAGAAGATTGGGAACATATTGTTTTCAGTGATGAGAGCATAATACAGTGTTTGGATCAGCTAGTACAATATGTCAGATGACAATCTGGAGAGCTGATGAGGGATGATTGTATCATTCAGTGCATCAAACACCCACTCAAGTGATTTTGTGGAGCATTATGAGCATCTTTAGAACAGGTCTGTTCTACACTGTTCAGGTAAATATGAAGCAGGAACAGTAGAGAGCCATAATGCAACAACATCTGTTCCATCAGCTGTCTGTCTGGGCAAAGAAGAAGGATTTTACTGGGATACGGGACGTCATCTTCATGCATGATGGCGCCCCATGTCACAAAGGTCGACAAGTGAAAGTTTCCTTGAGGTCCATGGTACTGAAGTGTTACCATGGCCTGATAACAGCTCAGATAAGAATCCAACAGAGAACTTGTGGGCTATTCTGAAGTGAAAGATGAAGAAAAGACCATAACAGACAAGCAGCAACTGACTGAAGAACTCATGTTGGCTTGGGCACACAATGCTTTTATGACTGAACATTGCCATGAACTGCTTGTTCTATGCCTCAACGAGTTAAATCCTTGATAATGGTGAAAGGGTCATTCACAAAATATTAGAACATTGTATTAGAACATTTTCTCATATAACATGATTTATATTGTTAGTCATTTCATATACTCGTATTGAGTTATATGGCAACACAACAATAAAAACAAGAAAAACATCAGTTTCTATTAATTTGGCCAACACTGTATATATGTAGTCTCACAATTGCAAACCTATACATATAATTGTTTCAAGGAGGTCCATGCCTCCTTCAGATTGAAGCAGTTTTCCTGATTCCTTGTTCAACTGATCCACCACTTTCTGGGGCTATTCAGGTTAAGCTGATTTATAGTGAACTTTTTTCCTAGATGGCACGGCTATTGTCAATACTAGTTTTAATCTATTAAAATATTCTTTACTAAGCTTTGTCTTTGTTTGTTTATAGTGTGTTGCTGACCCTTCATCTTTTCCCAGATATTTATAAAATCTCTTTTGTTCAATTATTTTTTGTCACGTTCCTCTCCTATGTTAATTTTTTGATGTTTTAGTTTTCCTGCTATATATGTTACTTCGGCACATTTGTTATAACCAAATGCCACTATTATATCATTGACAAAGTTTTAACAATTTGTATTTGTTGCATTTTCATTTGCATGCCTGATGACCTATACAATTTTAAATCATCCTCCAAAAGTATATAAGATGTCACTTGGCAAAGCTGATTCCTGCAAGTGAAACTAACCATAGCGTAGAATTGTGAAGTAAACAGTTTAATAGGTTAAGAGCAAGGCAAAACAGCAGTGGTGGCAGAGAATTGCACTACAATATCCCTTTATGGCTATTCATCCCTGGGATGGTAATGTGCCTTCTATCATGACTTTGTAATTTATCAGGGTAGTTTGCATTTTATTCATCTGTAAGCATTCTATAATACATGAATATGGAATACTGTCAAATGCAATTTCTGTAATCCATCCATGCCATACTTCTGTCTCTCTCCCTTTTATAGCTTTCTGTTATGACCTTGTTTAAAAGTAGATAATCCTTGGTTCCATATGATTTTCTTTTGTTACCTTTCTGTTTTATTGGCACAACTGTTTTTTTTTTCTAAGTTACGATAATCTCTGTTTGCATAATTTCTGTTGTATTATTTATATGTTGTATGAAAGCAAGTTATTGGTTTATAGCTTTGAGGATGGCTTGCAGTTTCACTTTTAAGAAGACATACCCTTTGCCCATTATTAAATAGATTGTTGTCTGCTTGAGACATGCGCATAAGTAATTTTTAGTCAGGGCTAAAGCACTGCGCAAATATATTAATACCTTTAGCTAGAAAAACATCTAGACCTCTGGGTTTCCATTTAGGAGACTTTTTGAATTGTATCTCAATTTTTCTGACTGTTGCTTCATCTCTTCCTCTATATTAGCACTTCTTATTCCTTCTTTTAGCTGTTCTATCTCTATGGCATCATTGTTATGCACAGCAGGGTATTCATAAATAATACTGATTTATTTTTTTATTTCTTTAGGTGGTGTTACTATTTTTCTTTCCCAGTTCCCTACAAAGCTTTTTTTGGGGTCATCAATTAATTGCTTGTTTTGTACTTTTCCTTTATATTTTTCTGGACACGATCTATTTGATTCTGCTTTTTCTGATATCTTTAATTTATTATTGGAAATAGTATAAAATGAAACCTGATTTCTTTTTATGTTGAATGTTGATTTAATCACATCTATCCTTCTTTTATTATGTTCCCTTTTCTGTATTCTAGTTGTGACACCTCTTGCCATAGTTATTGTATCGTTCTCTCTACTCGTTATCTGCATGTGTCATTCTATTTGTTCCTTTCCTTACCTTTGTTACTATGTGTTTTTCTGGTAACATTTTATCTGCTATTAGTTTAGTTGCATAGTAGTATATTTTGCCTCTATTACATCAGATGGATATCTTTTAATAGTCCCAGTTACTGTTTCTAGCAGTTACCACAGAAGTCTAAAGGTCTCATCTGTTAAATTAATTAGCTGCTTGCTGTGGAAGGGTGCAGGGTTTGAATTCTTACACATTCGTTTGCCTACTGTATAACCTTGTGCAGGAGTTCTGAATGGTCTCAGACTGCATGTGTGGATTCATCTGTTTTATCAGTCTTCTAGCACCTTGGATCTTATTCATTTAATGGAGTCTCTCTCTCTCTCATCTATCCTAATATGTCTATATTTTTGTAAAATCAAGCACATCTTCCCTTAGATCATCATCTTCCTGATTGAGAACATTCTCTTTGCTCTCCGTTTCCTGCTGCTTACATTGTGCAACTCTAAATGAAAATTGTCAAGTTGTTTCCTACTGTTTATGTTGTTGTGCAACTCTAAATTGAATTTATTCAAGACTCCTGAAAACTGCTGTAGACTTTCACCTTGCGGTATATATTTTCTAAAAATGTCTCACTGTCTCTGTTGCAACAACCTCTGAGGATTTATTGACACATCTTGTGCTATTACTAGTGTTGGAGTCCTCACACTAACCCCTTCAGTTCTTGGTTGGTCTGTCACTTCAGTTTATGTTTGTTTATTTTCCATATCGCTAAACCTGTCGCTTCTTCACCACAGTACATCTGTAATCATGTGCACTAAGAATATATTACATGATGCTAACAAAACCCTGCAAATGATGCTGTTTTTGTTTTTATTTATTACATTTGTTAAAAGGGTAGCTGTGCTGATCTATGGACCTTTTTTAGCCATGACATGGGTCACACAGGAAAAGATAAACATGTAATTGTATCCAGCAGTATAGCTAGGGTGGGGCAAAGGGAGATGCCACGCTAGATGCAAAGTGTTAAAGGCTGAGAATGGTGCATGCCTATTGGTCTTCTGTGCATTACTGGCAATCAGAATGAAAGCAGATATTGCATTTGCAATGAGAACTGAAGCTGTGCATGTCATAGACTACAGCTGTTGCTTGTTACAAATGCAGCAAGCAGTTTACTACAGTTTAAAAGGCAAGTCTTTGGACAAGCTTAGAGGAACATTTTTTCTCCTAAATTCTGAGGAGAGGAGCAGAAAACCTTTTCTTTCTTTCAGTTTCTTTTTTTTTTGATGTTGTTATTCTTTTTTTGCTTCTCAACTCAAAAGTTGAATGTCAGAGCTGGGTAGGGGTGTGCATGCTAGAAGAGTTAGCTATACCTCTTGTTAAAAACAGCAAAACAGAAGCACTGTTAAAATTAGAGGAGATAACAAAAGCATAAAAAATAGTTAAGAATGTATACTGCTGATATACTTTTTCTAGATGCCAGGAAAACACATAAATTCCTACAAACTAAACAAACTACAAATACAATTTTCTGCCCTGTGTACTTGGCTTTAGAATAACAGGTTACTAATTCATAGGTTCATAGGAGGGTACTAGGCTATTGGCCCTAGGGTCTATATAAGCCTAGCCAAAAATGTACCTTGGCTTTCGCCACCTAAGAAAAGAAAATTATTTTCCTGTGCCCCTGTCAAGCAGAGCCACAGAAGTGATCCCCGGGGTGAATTTCCTATCTCCCATCCAATCATCAAGATTTTTCTTGAAGAGTGCTAATGAGGAGCTCTGTTTGACATAGATAGGTAGTCTGTTACAGAGTTTGGGAAGTCTCTGGGACAGGAATCTATCCCTCCAGCATGTTCTGTTTATTGAGGTGATAAGGTTTATGTCCCTAGAGCGTGTAGCTTGGATGGATTGGGATTTCTTTAAGTGGAGCATGTCCAACAGCTCTGGGTTTGACATAGCTTTGTATGTTAGGCAGAGATGGCATCTGAGTAGGTGATATGCGACGGAGTAAATCTGGGGTTTTCTGAGACGGTCTGCGCAGGGCATCTGTTTGAGGCCAGTAATCCTCTTTGTGAGGTATTTCTGTGGCCTTTCCAGTTGTTGTAGATGTCTTGTGTGGTACATACCAAAAGGAGCATTGTACTCTATAATGGGTCTAATGAGTGATGAGTAGAGGGGAACAATGACCTCCTTTTTTCTGGATGAGAAACCTTTTGTGATGAGGTGAGCCACGTAGAAGGATTTCCTGACCACTGTGGCGATGTGATTATCAAAAGAGAGACTACTGTCCACCTGTGTCCCAAGGTCTCTTATCACATTTTTGGCATTAAGTAGACTACCAGCTATGTGGTAGTTCATGGATACAGAGTTTTTACCAAAGGGGATGACAGTACACTTTTTGGCATTGAGCTTCAGGCCATGGCTTTGACACCAGGCATCTGTCTCAGTGAGGCCTTTTTGTAGTATGTCCACATCGTTAGGAGTTTTGATTATGGTTCCTAGTTTGCAGTCATCTGCAAACTTTGTTAGCCAAAGACCTTCTGTATTAACCTGTACTTCAGAGAAGTAAATACCAAACAGGAGAGGACCCAGGACTGAACCCTGTGGTACTTCTCTTGTCACTGGTCTGAAGTCGGATTTGGAGTCTGCTGCTTTCACAGTGTGAGTTCTGTCAGTGAGCCAGTTGGCAACCCATGTTGTGACATAGGGATTTATACCTAGTTTAGTGAGCTTATCTATAATTCCAGAGTGGGGGATGGTGTTGAAAGCCTTGGCGAGATCTAGATAAGCTGTGTGAACCACCTTACCCTCATCTATGGCTTTGGTGACTGCTTCAAAGAAGTCAATCAAGTTTAGGAGACATGATCTGCCTTTTACAACTCCAAACTGGGTAGGGTCCAGAGTTTGGAGATTACCAATGTCTTTGTTTATGAGTTCCATGATGATACATTCCATGGCCTTGCAGACCAGGCTCGTCAGGCTAATGGGGCGGTAGTTCCCGGTGTCCGTCATGGCTTCCCCTTTGTGGAATGGGATAACCGTCGCGGTGCGCCATTCAGTGGGCACAAAGCCTGAGGTGAGGCTATGACTGAACATGGTACTTAGGTAGGTTGCCAGTTCATTCTGTAGTTTGTATAGAATGCAGCCTGGGATATTGTCAGGCCCCATAAATGCTGTGTTCTTGGCTTTTGAGGGTGTGTTTTTTACCTGTGCAGCCATGATTACAGGAACTTTGCATTCTTCCAGTATAGAGATGGGCCCTCTAGGGGGTGAGAGGGGGGTAAAGTTAGCACTGAACCTATCTGCCAGGATGTTGGCAATATCAGTTGGTTCTGTATATTTAGTGCCATTGTGCTGTAACTCAGAGCAGATCTGTTGCCATTGAGATTCTCGTCATAGCTATAGAATGCTTTGTGGTTGTCTTTAAAGTCAGTGGCAATTTTGTTTTCGTAACTAGCTTTGGAGGATTTTATCAGGGATCTCAGCTTCTTACTGAGGTTGACCAGGGCGTTCCTCCAGTCATGGGATTTTACTCTTTTTTGCAACAGTTTCTTTCTTCTGTTGTACAGTTTGTTTATGGCAGAGGACCACCAGATCGGTTTCCTTTTTTTGGAGGATATCATCTTGGTTCTATTAGGGATAGCATGATCCATGCACTCGTGTAAGTGCATATAAAGTGCATTTGTGTAGGATTCAGCATTCGTAACTCTATTGTTCATCTGCATGGGTGTCAAGAAGTTTGCTACTTCTGTCTTAAGAAGTGTGAAGTTGGCTTTGGAGAAGTTTTTTACGGTGGTTTCCCTAATTGGGGGTGGGATGTGGATGTCTAGGGTGATTAGCTTGTGGTCGGATCTGACCATCGAGGAATTGACCTCTGGTGTGGAACACCAGTTGCCCATGTTGGTAATGACCAGGTCTAGGATATTACTGCCCCTTGTGGGGGTGTGAATAAGTTGATCCAAGGCGTTGGAATTTATGAATTCTAGAAAACGTTGAGCAAAAGAGTTGGTACATGAGTAGTTTTCCCAGTTAAGTGTGGGGTAGTTGAAATCGCCCAGTTTTAGGGTGTTAGGTTGTGCTCTAATACTTTCCAGTGTATCAAGAAATGAAGAATGAGAATCCTGGGGGCATGGTGGGGGGTCTGTAGCAAGCTACAATTTGGATTGCCGTCTTGCCCAGAGTTAGTTGCACTTTTATAATCTCGGATGCATTATGCTGTTCAACTAGCCTGGAGGTGTGGATATCCTTAATGAATATGGACACGCCTTCACCTTTAGTGCTTCGTTCTGGGTTAGGTGACCTAAAGGTGTGGTATGAATTATAGCCTGGTAATGCAGGGGTGCTCTCTGGAGTTTTGAACCAGGTCTCTGTCACTGCACAGATGTTGATGTTCTCCATTTTAAGAAGTGCCTCGAGTGAGTGCATTTTGAGGTTTAGACTTCTAGCATTGAGTAGCATTACCCTCAGATTTTGCTTGCTTGTACCTGTTACGGTGGTGAATTTGTCATTTGAACCTTGCCTAAAAAAGGCACTATAGGGGTGGCAAGAGCCTTAGCCAGTATCCGGAATTCCAAGGGCAACAGGTGCAAGCCATCTCTGGCAAAGCATCATGGTCTGTCGATCATGTCGTCCCAGGCAGAAAATTCTACTAAGACCAATGTCATGTTTCAAGTGCTAGGAATCTTCAATAACAAACAGACTTACTCATTTAGGACTTACCAATCAATACTGTTCCAAATGCAAATGTTAGAAATACTACGGAAAAATAGTGGACCCCCTCCTGAACCTCCATAGCCACACTTTGAAAAAATCTTTCAAATTCTTTCACAGTTAAGACCTTGTTATAGGATATCTCACCTCTTATCCCTATCAGCACTTATAGCTATAGCTAAAAATACTAATCTCTAATACTGAATATGTCTTACCTCTTCAAACTACAACTGTCAAAAACTATGGTTCATTCAAATAAAAATATGCAAATTCACACTTTTCACTTTACAAAGGGCACACCACTGTCAGGTATTCCAAGGGTCTGTTGGCTTACAATACAAAGCAGAGCTATACTCCTACTGGGGACCGTAATTTTGAAAATAATCAAGACAGGGTACTGCCCATCTCTAAAAAGAAAACTTCCTCTAAGACATCAATCTCAAACATTTATAAGCAGCTAGAATGGCAGACTAACCCCTCTCCAGACTTAGATTCAAACATGACTTAGGTGAAAAAGCATTCTCCTAGCAGGGCCTTCCCAATGGAATCATCTACCTTGCAAAATCAAGAGTTGCAACCTGTTTAAAGAACTGACTTGCTCATGCTTTCAAGATACTGGCTAAGGCACTGGTTTTAACAACTAAAACATTTCTCTGCCATATGATTTTGCATACTTGCAAATGATGGATAATTTAGTTCATGCTGGAGCCTTTATTGCAGTGTCACCCATGTAAACATAGTACATAGTGTATCACTTGTTCCTGAATTTCTTAGATTTGTATGGATTCAGCTTTTGTCTCCTCTTCAACTTACATTGTCCCTTATTTTGTCTGTACCTTGGTATTGGCCAAAAAGGGTCACCAGACCAGACCACTTTCTTGGTAATTAAATTAACATAAATAAATAAAGAAATAAGTATACCCTGGGATTCATGAAGCTTGCGCCAGGCGCACGCATAGCGTAGGCGTTATAACGCAAAATATGGCCGTCGAGCGATTCAGGTACGATCCAATTCCACGTGCACTACCGGTGTACGCCAGATCTGCGCAGCCCCCGGCGTAGGTATGCAAATCACCCCATGTGCAGTGTTACACCATGCAAATGAAGGCATATAGTGATTCATGAAGTGGTGCAGGCGTAGCGTAAGCCCACGGAAATGTAAACCAAAAAACACGGTTTACATTTCCCCAAACATAACATCGGAGCTATGGAAGAGGGCCAGACCCAGGTATCACAATGTGAACATATGCCAATGGCAAAATACACAGCCAATGGCATAAGAAAAGATGCATAACACGTAAATAACAACATTTAATGTCATGTCCACAGTAACACACAGCAGAACCACAGGGCATGTGTGCGAAAGCTGTAACATAAAGAAATAATATAAAAATGTCATAAAATCGCAATGTAATAGAAAGCAGGTTTACAGCATAACACACAATGGTAGGCATGGAACACCACAACCAAGGTGCAAGGGTTGCTAAGGGCTTGTGATAGTGTTTGGCGCGGTAACTATGAATTAGTAGTCAATGCCATGCAAATGAGGCAGATAATACTGAATCGCAAATGTCCCGCCGGCGGAAGGTTGTACCATACGGCGCAGCGGTATAACACCGAGGAGTGGCTCAGAGGAGATACATGACATCAGCAGAGGGGTGTGCCACTGTAGCACTAAGCACATTGGAGCATTGCAAATCTGGCCTGTCCGTTGCTAAGCAAAGCTGCAGGATAGGGGTGGGGAGGAATCGTTTAGCTGAGAGCACACATGGTGGCTAAAAGCGCATGTGTACGAGGATGAAAAGGTGCCCGAAACCCAGTAATTGGACACACGCGCCACAAACAATAGCAGAAACAGGAAGGTCAGGGGATGAAAAGGAAATGCGGAAGTAGGGTAATTGGAGTACTAATGAGCAATCAACACCAATCAACCCACGAAGGCCAATCGACTGCAGCTGACAAGTCCGCTTGCAGAAACCTGCAAAACAGGATAGGGGAGGCATGTGAATGCAAAGAAAGGAGGGGAGGTATTGCATTGCAAAGATAGGAGACCTGACACAGCAGAGCAAAGCAAATCGATAGCAGACTGGCAGTAGCACACATAACGCAAGATCCGCCAGGTCCAGGAAAGCACAAATGAAAGTAGGCTGCAGGATGCACGCCAGAAAATGGTAGGTGCAACGCGCAGAAATGTAAAGGGAAGGTCAAGAGGTAATCCACCGCAGGCAAATGTAATTCAACACCAAAGGCACCACAATAGTAGTTCCGGCAGTAAAACACATAACTTAACCTGTAGCTACGAATGTACATAAACACCCTATGACATTATCGGTGTTCACAGCACAATAGTATAAAGTGTGTAAGCACCCAACACACACATGTGTATTCCCAAACACCGCACCATAGGTGTAAGCACACGGGGAACTTTTAAAATGTACATGTTGGGAGCTGCCATAGCTGTGATTCATCAGCATGTGTTAGAGACTGACGGTGTTGTGGAGGATGATGCCGACAACCACCGCAGGCCTCAGAGGAGAAGGAGAGTGTTCAGACCAAGGGTAACTTACCAGGGGCTACATGACCTGGAGATAGTAGAGCGTTACAGGGTGGACAGGGACATCTTACAGCAAATAATGGAGCTGTGCCGGCCACGCCTGAGAACCAGAAACAACAGAGGGGAACCCATACCAGTGGACACGAAGGTATGTGTAAGCCTATGAATACTGGCCACAGGTACCTTTCAAAGGCCAACTGGAGATACAATGGGTATCTCACAGGCATCAGCATCCAGGGTACTACACCAGTACCTGGATGCCATGTTACCACATGCTACTGAGCAGATATACTTCCCCAGAACTCAGGAGGAGTTGGCCAGCAATATGCGTCACTTCCACCGTGTGGCACAATACCCGGAGGTACTGGGTGCGATAGACTGCACGCACATACAAATCAAGTCACCACCCGGTGAGCAGGGTATGCGCTACATAAACCGCAAAGGATTCCACTCCATCAACTGCCAGGTCATGTGCAATGCCCAGGGCATTATCATGGATGTGTGTGCTGGCCGCCCTGGAAGCTACCATGACTCCCATATCTGGCATGCCTCACAGCTGTATCAGGTATTTGTCAGGGGGGACATCCCACATGTCCATCTCGTGGGGGATGCTGGCTATGCACTGGAGCCATGGATGATGACTCCCATCAGAAATGCACACACACCCATGCAAGAACGCCATAATGAGGCACACGCAGAAACCAGAATCATCATAGAGCGTATGTTTGGGATGCTGAAATCACGGTTCCGGTGCTTGGATACATCTGGTGGAGCCTTGCAGTACTCTCCAGGCACGTGTGCCCACATCGTCATAGTATGTGCCATGCTACATAATATGATCCTGCGGAAGCAGCTGCAGCAGGGACATAATGGTGAAGGCCCTCATAGCCCGCCGCAATTGCCAAGGCCAGTACAGGCACAGAGGGATTCAGACCATGAACACACTGTGCCAACCCCAGTAGGCAGACGGAGGCGTGCCCAATATGCCTACGCCTTGGCAAAGAGGGAACGTATAGCACATACTCTGACCGTGTAGGCCCCTACGGACTGACACCTTTCCACCTGCGCACACAGTAAAATGGATGGCACACAAACATGAACACCTGTAAATTGTAATGTATAGGTGGCCCAATGTGTGACTCCTACATAGGCAGCCCTCAAACATTGTAAACACAACAGCCAGTGCAACACGGAATGCCAACACCTGAACAGTACATGAGTCTTACAGCATATGGTGGTGCTGTGTGCCTGTCACGTTCCCCGCCAGATATATATATATATATATATATATATATATATATATATAGATAGATATATAGATATATATATATATATATATATATATATAGATATATATATATATATATGTACACATATGCATATATATAATACAGATAGAAAGGGCAATAGAGGGATATATGGTGATATAGATGGATTCAGTGATATCTACAAATATGATAGATAGTCCAACGACATTCATAACATCATGGATGTACAAATAAATAGGATACCACCAACCATGGAATGTGTAACATACCGACATGCGTAACCACGAGGCTGAAAGACCGATAGAACACAGTACCGGAACAGTACATCCGCGAGTAATAGTATGATGATATGAAGGGACGGTTAGTCACCGCTGACGGTGTCGTAGTCCACGTAGGTACTGTGTTCAACTGTGTCTGTGAGTGCCATAGTCTGTGTAAGTGTGTGTCGAGGGTGCCGTGTGCATTTCTGTGTGACTGTAATGTGTGTGTGTGTCCACAACATGTGTATGTTGGTGCCAAGTCAGAGGCAGACCAGTATGGTAGGTGTGGGTATAGCTAGCCGTAGGCATACGGTTACTACCTGTACCACAGTAGGAGGGACATCCCCACCCTGGGCAGGTGTGTCCTGACATAAAACAGTACAAAGGGCAAATGTCCGAGATGGTAGGACATAAATATGTCCCATATATAATGTAACAGTCGTATTTAATAGTTATGCCTGTATGTAAGAAACTTAAATGTTACATGCAATATGATAAGTATCCAAAGTCACACAACAATAGGTATGTAGTGAGGATAAAAGTATGTGCTACCTGTGTACTGACCCTGGCTACGTGTTGGCCTGTAAACACTGCTTTGTGTCCCGCAAGTGTCCAACAATGACCATATGATAAGGTGGCAACCCATGGTAAACAGGCTCTTTTAACAACACAACCACAATGACTGCAAATATCTGGGACAGAAATACAAGGGATAGCTGTCACCTACACATATCCCCTGATATATCGCTGCAATTACGGAGGTATACAAGTAGCAAGCTCACCTGCAGACAATATAAAAACCAATTAACAACGGCCCAATGTACAATCCCGTAACATAAGTCTACTAACTGTTAGCTCTCTAATCAAGGACGGAGCCCACATACATATATACGGATTATGTAGAAATGCAAGGCCCACAAACCGTATATGTTACGTACAACCACCAACATCCCCCACACTAGAAACTAAAGCAATACAAACTGTAATAGCAGCACAAACATCCAGTCAGTCAATTACATCTGCAGAACCCTCAACATACCGTGTGAGAGACACAATTAAAGGCGACATGCAAAATTGCAGGCGTTGTATAATGGAACAAACATCCATGTTACAGGTATTGATTGCAATACTCCGTTATCAGATGTCGGGATGACAGGTACACCCACATGTTGAACCAAATACTCTATCTGTCACACACAATCTACGGGGGACATGAATCCAAACTATACTTGTCTCCATGCATAGCAGTTGCAGTTACTCATAACAAAACACAATACAGACCGTCTCCCCGAAGGTAGGGCAAATAGGCAACGCCCAAGTGGAGAATCCAATTATACCCCACTGTCGCCGCGTAATTGGTGAATGGAGTAGCTGCACAGCTGATATGCAAGTAATTAGTCACTCAGGAACACCAATTGGCGGGAAGAATCCACATGTTTCAGGTATCGACGTACATAAGGATGACTTGCCAGACATTCAAACCATATGCTCATACCAAAAAACAGTTGAAACACTGTGAGAGAGATAGAAACTAAATGCCATGACGACGACAAGGTATGTAGAATGCCTGATATGTAAGGTTATGTATAGCATGATCTGTATTAATTAGTTTTACTGTATGTATAGCCTGGTTTGCATTAATTAAATGTGTCCGCAATGCATAAAGTGGGGAAAGGTATTTATGTAGTGATGTCTTGCTGAGCATACTAACGCTTGTAGAATCTGTGCGTCCAGCAGTGGGACACAAGGTACATAGCACAGACACCAGAAGGGATGCTATATGAGGCCATTAAACAGAACAATGCCATACAACCCGCCATCAGTGGTAGGGTATGTCCAACAAGGACGTGCCATAGCAGGGGATAGTATATGTTGATCTACTGTCACAGCACGCATGTGTATGGGCAAATAACGTTAATGACATATGTAAGGTGGTCCCGCTGAGCAAGTATGCTTTGCATTATGGGATACTATGTGAAATATGTGTAATGTATAGTATTATAGGTAGATATGACAGATATTCAACACAGCATAACAGGCATATCATGCATACCACAGGTATCGTATATTGGTATGTACAATAACAGGATACATATGGCCTGTAGGTATGGGACATAGTAATAGCATGATAGCTAATCTAAATGGAAGGGCTACCAAGTAACCATGCACAAAGGACAAGTAATAGCTGCATAGGTGCATAGTGGGGTACTATGCAGTCTGTCAAGTCCATGTGTAAGCACAACTACAGTGTTCACACTAGTGGCACCTCTCCAGGGTAGTGCCCTGTGAAGAGCAGAGCCAGGTGTCACCTGCACCACTGCACAGTACAGCCACTGCAGTGATCCCAGGCCTACATGTGTCTCCCAACCACCAAGGGAGGTATCACATAAACAGTGCTACTGAGTGTCCCTGCGTGATGTACAGAGGACTTATGTTCCACAGCATGGTGAGTGTCCGGTTTGGGAATGTAACCCAGAAGCACATCCCACTCATTGTGGCGTGTGTGCACATATCCATGAGCATGTTGCTCACAGTGGCCCCTGCTTATGTTGCGTATGAGGAGTATATCCATCAATAATGTTGTGGACATGGGCCCTGTCTGATCAGCAGAGGTCACCCCTGAGTATGTAGTATGCAAATGTGTACAGATGTGGTGTCCATAGTGCAGCCGCATATTGAAACTGTCGGAGCTCAGTAAACGTCATGGCGTGTTAATGTTGTGGCATGTAAAGCTGTAGCTGTTGTGTAAGGTACACCCTAAATGGGGTGGTGTACCCTTGAATGTGTGTAGATGTCTTGAGTTCAGAGGTACAATGGGTGCCTATGTACCAGTTACACACCCAGTACAGATAGGTGTGGCCACATAGGAGGATATCCACGCCACAGTGGCAATACGGTAAACACAGGTGTGGGCGCGACATATGTGTGTACTGCAAACATGTACAATGTGATATGTATGTAGGGGACCACCATCCATGTGATAGTCAGTGGGTGAATGGTGTAATGCAAAGGTGATGTGCATGCACCTTGTGTCATGCAGCTTGATGCCATGATAGTCATATTATGTATCTGTCACAGCGACATCCGTATGGTTGGAGTCATTATCAGCTGGTGGAGAAATCATGGCACTTGGTATGTAGGGGTTCTAAAGCTAGGCAGGGAAAGTCCCCTGTGCCAGCCTGTTCCGCAGGGAAGCATATACTTAACATGAGGGGCCCTATGACTGAGGACCGTGGTATGCCAAAGTACCTGACATGTAGTAGGTACTATGGTATGCTGGCCTCACTGTGTGTCCTGTCCATGAGCCACATAGCATAACATCCTGAGACACAGGGTACGATGTGCAGGTGGATATGTATGTTGTCATTACCAGAATGGGGAATGGTGCTGAAGGGCAATGAGAGGACAATGTAGGATGTGTGGACTCCCGTACCATCAGCAACTGCCCTGGTAACTGTATGAAAGGAGTCCACCATGTGTAGGGGCCATGCTCTGGCCTTAACAAGCCCAACCCGGGTGGCAGCAGAGGATGGGAGACCAACAATATCTCTGAGAATGACGTCCTTGATGATGTGCCCCATAGCCATGCAGAACAGTCCAGTCAGGTGTGTAGGACTATAGTCCCACTCGTGCAATGCGGTGCCACCTGTGTGTAGTGTGATAAATGCTGCTGTGTGCCATTCAGGGTCTATAATGTCTGAAACAAGGCTATTACTGAATATGGTGGCCTAGTGGTGAGACATGTAATTCGGAGGTTGGTGGACATCACAGCCTGGGATGTTGGAAGGTGACATGGGGCCAGTGTCCCAGGACACATAGAGTGTAGGTCAGTACTGTGTAGGTGTGACCACAGGGACACCACAATGTTCATGTATGGATTGCAGCCCTGTAGTGAGTGAGAGGATGTACTGTCAGCATTGAATCCATCCTCCAGCATGTTGCCAACAATACCTGGGTCTGCAATGTTCCTGAGTGACTGTTGTATGTGACAGCAGATGTGGGTGTTGCCATCGAATACTGACATACCACCATAATGCCTGGTGGTACACCCCGGAATGTGTGGCAGTCATGTTTACGTAGCTAGTCTTGGAGTATCTGATGAGGGACCCTGTGGCCCCACCACGGCTGACCAGTGAGCCACCCCACACATGGGAATGTACACCACTGTGCAACAGCCTACACCTGTTGTTGTACATCATATGTCCGTGGAACATGACCACAAGAGTGGCGTCTGATATCTGGTGTGTACCATCATGGCTCTGTGCGGAATAGCATGATCCATGCAGTTGTGTACATGCTAATTAAGTGCACTGGGGTATGTGTCAGCATTTGTATGTGCATTGTCCATCTGCACGGGTGTCATGATGTTAACAACCGCTGTCAGCAGACGTCTGTAGTAGGTGTAGTAGTACACATGTACTGTGTATGCTGTGATGGGTGTGTTTCCAGGATGTGGCTAACACGGTAGATTAGCATATGTTCGGAATCCACCAATGAGGGGATAACCCCAGGTGTGTAACACCAGTCACATGGTGGTAGTGTTCATGCCAAGGGTAATGTAGGTCTTGGAGGTGGTGTGTATGTGTTGATCCAGCAGAGTGGAGGGTATGACTCATGGATGTGTCGGTACATGAGTGGCTACCCCAGTGAAGTGTGGGGTGGTGTCAGTCACACATCAGTAGTAGCTGAGGCCCACTGTCCAAAATACCACCATAGAAGGTATGTTACCCGTGGGGTATGATGTTGACTCTGTCGCTTGTTACAATGTGTATAGCGGTCCCGGACACAGTTAGTTGCACGTGGAGCACCTCTGATGCATTGTGCTAAGCAACTTGCCAGGATGTGTGCAAAACATAGTGGGATATGGGAACCCCTCAGCTGTGGGTGTGCCGGTCCAGGTATGTGCCTGGAAGGTATGGTCCGTCTATAACCTGTCATTGCAGGTGTGCTCTGCAGAGCCTACAAGCAGGTCCCAGTCACTGCAGAGATGTTGGAGGGGTGCATTATAAGGTGTGCCTTGCCTGCGTGCATCACAGGGGAAGATGCAAGCAATGTGTCACATGACCCCATGTCGTGCATGCCAGTTACCGCCCTGCCGGTGACAGTTATTGGAAACTGTGCAGGACAGGCAGTATAGAAGCAGCAAGAGCCTAGCATGTGAGCTGTACTCCCAGGGCCGACAGGTGCAAGTCATCTGTGCCACAGCATTGTGTTTGACCAGGACAGTCATAGCGGACAGATACCACATGCCTGTGGAATGACAATAGGAGCATAGGCAACTGTTGCAGTGACACAGTCGGTCACTATACAGTGGTATCATGTCCGGACAAATGCAAAATGCTCCCCAGGGCTAGGCCCACTCTCTCAGGGCTATAAGACTGGTGAGCTATTGCATGTCCCTGCACATGTAGTCTGTGAAGTGGCATCACAGGGCAGTCACACTAACATGGCGAATGACAGACATATCATACCTGGTGAGGTGTGGCATGGGTGCATAGGTTATGTTGCAGAAGCAGTTACTCGGCAGCAAGATGTAAGCGACTAATGCCTTGTGTAGCCTGCTGTGTGGAACTGCAGTGTGACACCCTACAGAGTCAGCTATGACTGGTGTGTTGTGAATGTTATAACACACTATTGGCTGTATGTGGTGGGCACACATGAGTCTGTGGGCTATAAGCTGGTGATGTTGTCTTCCATGATGGGGGCTACCTCTGGTGCCTACAGTGAGTATGGAGACATACTGCACAGGTTGTCCTCATAGGTGTGGCCAGTGGTGTAGATTATGTGAGACTATGTGATGGGTGGGGTGTGTAGCGAATGTTACACATCCCCAAATGACTGTCAGGTGCAATCAGGGTTGGCGACAGCATTACTCCCAGCCATAGCTGTCAGCCTCCTGTCCCCAAAATGAGGAACATTAGCCCTCATACAGTGTGACAAATGGGCGAAACGTGGAACACTTACAACTGGCTTACTAACAGCGTCAACTAGGAAGGGCATATGATAGCTAAAATAGGCTGGTCTTACATATAAAACAGATATTCCAATGAATTAATATGATTCTCATCTATCTAGGCATGGCTAGCAGGTAAACTATGTACAACAATGAATGTGTGACAGACCCTTCCAATGTAGAACCTTGAGGAACATGCACCTTGTAGAACCCCAAATGAGGTACGTTCCCCGTAATGAGGTACACCTGAGAGCTATGGGCCCAGCACGGCTGCAGACGTGCATCCCCCACAGGCTGTAGTGCCGTATGTTGGGAAGTGAGCATTGAATGTGTACATGAGACAGTTGCTCTATTGCCACATGTACGACGTATCCCTCATATAGACAGGCAGTAGCACTGGTATGTGACAGTTGGACATGCCTGCATATACAACCATGTCCCACAGGATATGTGCGTTACATGTGTACAACAGCTGTCATACCTTAAGCAAGCTGGGAAGTGTAGGACAGCCAGTGTACCTGTGGGAAATGGTGTGGAATGGGCGCTATAGTAATCAGTAGCTCATGACATGCTCACATGTTCTGAACAAGTGCCTAGCATGACCATACAATACAGATAGGGTGTTGGATAATATCAACCCACAAGAGGTGATGACAGTCATTTAGGGTGGCACTGCATTATAACCCTGCTGAGTATGGTGTTCATGTCCATGAACCATTAGCACTGTAGATGTTAGCAGTACAGATGCACAAGATAGCACGGATATTTGATTACAAATACCTTTGCATGTCACAGGTGTGTTCCACCAGTGGCCTGTTGACAGACCCACAACTACAAAAGGTGCAAGAGTGACATGTGCACAGCACATCTGTGCCAGATACAGTAGAACAGGGTTAATGTGTTGTACCCCACCCTCATTGTAGCCCATACCACACAGACAAATGTTATGCATCTGTGTATGTAAGGCTGTGAATGGCCATGACCTATCAGTTTAGCTGTGTCAGTGTTGTGAACAACATACAGAATGGGCTGTGTGTGTGAGGTGTGTCACATATGTGCACAGTCTGATGGATGATACCAGCAGTGTCACCGCTAGGTGAACATCCCTGTACCCATAAACTGCTACCTAGGCTGTGGTCAACATTATAGACACTGTGTAAGGGATGGTGCTGTGCAGTGCACCCCCAACATGGTGACGTCTCCAGGCCCCTTAGGTAGTCATCTGAGGTACCCATGTCATGTCATGGTGCCATCCATGAGCACTGAGATCACTGGCCAGGCATATACAGCACTGTGGTGACCAATATTGGATCACATACCACCTGTAAGGGGTAATGGCTATGCATGGATGTGCGATAACAGCCTTCACAATCCACACCTCCACTATGCAGCATGCCGTCTACCTTGCAGAAGGACATTTGCTACACCATGATGATGGACATGCTACATGTCCATATCCTGATCTATATGACATATGTCATGGACAGCCACCGTCCTAATACTAGGATCGCCACAGGCTGGACATATCCCTGTGCCATATATGTGACATACTCCCGCCATACCATGCAACCCTGTCCATCAAAGCTGCAGATGTCATCCCAGTCATACATGGTGTGATGGCCGCATGGTAGATGTACTATCAACTGACTGGATCAGTAATGTGGCACTGATGCAGCTTGCGGTGGCACAATGGCCATCTGTAACAGCGTGGAAACCATGCCCGCACATGCTATGGTTAATGACCATCCCTGCGAATGTCGTCTGACTATCCATTGTCCCATGTCTATCACATGTGTAATACAGGCGATCCGTGTCAGGATGTTGAACAGTTGTACAGTGCTGTGTAGATGTATATGGCAAAACACATGCATGTATAGGTGTCCATGCGTATGTGTGCATTGTCACTGCTCAAGTCCATTCCGGCTGTGTCTGTGTTGATATGTGACATATACACAGCATCCAGGTCAACAGTAGTACCATGGACACATCAAGGCATGTGCAGATAGGTAAGAACACAAGTGCAGGCAAATAGACATGCCCACAGCAAGACAGCATTTACATGGAGTATGAACACTGTAATGAGGTGACACACATATATGGTGATGATATCCAATGCATAATGAGTGTGACATGTGTGAGACAAACACGTCAGTCGTGTCAGTGTCATGGTGCTTTGCAAAGATAACTGTGCAGATGCAGTATATGTCATAGAAATGTATGTGCAGCAGTATCTCTGTACATCTCTGAAACTCTGACCTGTCACCATCATTATGTTTTACAGATAATGCCCCGTATACGCCTCCCAACATACACCCGCCAGGAGGATGATGTCCTCATCCCACAGCTCCATGACAACTATGACTTGTTGTTCAGCCATGTGCCACAGCATGCCCAGCAGCGGGATGACCTGTGGCAGGATCTACGCAGGAGGGTGAACGATGTGGGTGGCCATAACCGCACCTACCAGCAGGTGCGCAGACACTGCACGGACCTGATATGACATGCAAAACAGCGTGCCACTGCAATCGCCAGGGAACAAGGTGGAACAGGTGGTGGGCCTCCAACCCAGCCCCCACTCACACACACCGAGGAGCTACTGGCCAGTCTGGGGACACCCAGGGAACAGCATCCAGAAACACTAGCTGCCATCGTGGAGGTGGGTGTCTCCCAACCAATGAGCCTGAAGTTGCCTGGTAAGTCAGTAATGCACATATGGCTATTATATCCCATGTAGTTGCATGTGTCACTGTACATAATGTAAAGTAACAACATATGCCAGGTATGTGGACACACATGCTGCATAATACAGTATGCTACGTTGTGTATGCACACATGTGCATACTATATGCTATTACACAGGTGAATGTGTGCACATTCACAGTGCAACCTGTGGCTGTCATACAGTCATGGATAATGTTCATACTGGTGTGTCACCCCTATACAGGTACCTCTGGCGTGCCGCACAGACATGGGTCTGTTGCAGGTGAGACTGTCATCAGTATCAGGCATGTTACAGTGCAGATCTATTTGCCATGTGGCCAGTTAACACTTGCACACCTGATGTTTGTTCCAGTCACGATATGCAGGTCGCACCACCATGCATTCACACACGCCACCCATGTACAATATATGCAAACGTAATGATACACAGACTTGAAATCACAGTACTTGTCATTGCGACATGTGTGGTCAGCTGTGCATACAACGGTGGAGGTGTTCTACAATGGAGGCATATGTAGTATGCATTGGAACAATGTGTGGTACACAAACAGTACCACACAGTGAGCTGTGATATGGGGAGCCCACAAGTGTCACCATCGTGTCATATGCCCCTGCATCAGGTGCACACATTGTGATGTGCCACCTGACATGTCCCAGACATGTAGTGTTTTGTCTGCAATATTGTCACACTATCACATGACCTATACCCCACATACCAAACATACAACCCGTTGTCTGCATAGACCTGTGGAATGTGACATATCTGACATGTATGGGTGTATGTCATATGGGACCTCACAGACATGTGGAGAAGATGCCCATCACACACAATTGGCCACCACATGTGCACACATGGCCATGGGGGATGGCCAGAGACATGTAGCCACACAGTACATGGGATGTGTATACACCCTGTTGCACATTGTCCACACATGGTCCAATTATAGCCTTAGTTGACCGATTATACAGTTGATGTGGTACAGTGGACAACCTAAAAGCCTGTGCACAGCTACTGGAGGTGTCACTGAAGTCTACCATATACGATCTGTCGAACATCACCACTGTGTTGCAGTTAAGGCTATGCAATGTGTACATATTATGCATTCTACAGCAACATACATGCCTCGTGTTGCCATGCAATGGCACAGTGTCTGTAGTTCACACTGTATAGCAATGTAGATGGCTCACACTACCCTCCAGTGCTCATGCACATTTGCTAAACATGTATTCTATCTGTAAGGCATACACACAACACTGCAATGTGAAGCCCATTATGATGCTGTACATGTGTCAGGACACCATTGTGTCAAACATGTATGCATGTTAATGCACGTCAGCAAATTACATGTCAAGGTCACGTCAGACATGTGTACTGTTATCCTGTTCTGGCCCACATGGTGTATCACGGAGATGCATGCATACTACCATGATTGTGTGAACTGCATGGCTACTGATATGACACCTGTTTGCTGTAGTGTGCACTCCAGGGAGGTATGCTTACTAACACTATTAATGTCTGAGCTGCATGCCCTCTGCTCTATCGCAGGCATGCTGCATGCCATCTGACAAATCACATGCATGGTGTGTCTGTGTGTGTGTGTGTGTGTGTGTGTGTGTGTGTGTGTGTGTGTGTGTGTGTGTGTGTGTGTGTGTGTGTGTGTGTGTGTGTGTGTGTCTGTGTGTGTGTGTGTGTGTGTGTGTGTCTGTGTGTGTCTGTGTGTCTGTGTGTGTGTCTGTGTCTATTGTACTTTACAGTATTTCTTTGCATTCACAGGTGATGTAGGTGCGTTACCCTCCTGCGGTCCATCTGATGTTAGTGTCCCCACAGATAATAGCGGTGATGAACATATGCATGAGGTTCAGGCAAGGTTGTCAGGGGCTAAATCTGTGCCAATGGTTACCATCCCAGCTATGTCCCCCTCTTCCCCGCACACAGTTCTGCTGCCAACACATACCGCATCACCGGTGGCCATAGAGGAAGGACAGTCAGCGTCTGTTGGTGTGGAACAGGAATGTGTGGTGGCTACAGAAGGTGTGTCTACACACCATGGTGTCAGTGTAATGACTGCAGATGTGCCACACAGGCATGTGGCCGATGCTTCTCGTAGGAGGACCTCTGGCAGACATGCACCTGCAGGACAGAGTGCAGCAGCTGGTATCACCAGACGCATGTTCCAGACTGTAATGGCGACACAAGCACGTGCTGAATGGCAGAACAGAGAAGGGCAGAGGCTGCAGAGGGCTGCTATCCATACCCTAAATGACAACATCCAGGCACTGGCAAATGCTCAACAGCAGATTGCTAATGTTCTGGATAGGCAACTAGGTGAAATGGTCGGTATCCTTGACCGAGGCATGGCAATCCATGAGCGGGAGCTGTCTGTGCTGGAACACCTGGTAGGAGTGAGGCGTAGGCCACGTGGACGTAGGCCAGCAACACCACCTAGTGTAGGTTGACGTGACCGTGTCACCTCACATGCCCGCTTTCATAGTGCCGGTAGCAGTAGCAGTGCAGCTGCTGCTGCGCTGTCAACACCAGGACACAGCAGGCCATGTGGACGTGGCCCTGGACGGTCTCAGCGGGGACACGTTTCCAGCGGACATGTGTTGTCGGACAGTAGCCACTCTGTACCTCCACCTGGTAGTGCCTGTGCAACCCCAGGCAGGCACAGGTCACGTGGCCATGGATGGACACAGTGAGCTGTACAACCTGCACTGTACAATCTGGGGCTGTCAATTATACCCCGTGTAGGCATCACAAATGGCAGAACTGTGTACACACATACACGCACACAGCAAACACAACTGTAGGGCTCCACAACATCCACATGCATTCTGCACAGATATGTCCAGTCAACTCACCGGCCTTTACACACACACATGATGTTATCCATTGGTGCAGCCTATGCCCCTGGCAAACGTATCACCCTGTGCATATGATGATGCCTGTGCCACATCCCTGTCATCCACATCATCGGTGCAGGGTTATGCACAAATATTCTGATGCACAGGGTGAACAGCATAGTGAGAGGTGTATGTAATACCTGTGTATGCATAGAGAGGGATGTGTATGTTGCAGTGGTTGTGTGTGAATACTGAGTTGTGTATGTGACATAGGTTGTGTACTGTCAACATGCACCAGTCACACCATGTAGTGCAGGTGCAGCATGCATTGTGATGTGTTCACGGTATGTGTCTCGGTTACATCTGTAGCACCATGTTGGTTGTGATACCCTGGTTCCCTCCTATGGTGTACTTGCATGTGCCTACAGGTAGCAGTGTTTGCAGTCCCCCACGTGTAACTGTGGAGTACACACAGGCACGTCTGGCAATATCAGCATGCTACATGTACCCTCATCCTGACTGTTGGACACACAAACATGACACAGATGTCCGCACATATACTGCACCTGACGCATGTGGTCAGTGCCACAGGCTACACTGGACAGAGACGTGACATACATAGCAGGACACATTACAGGTATATTGACATGGTGCAGGGGTTATACACAGCGGCCTGGCCAATGATGATATGAGGTGTCACTTGGTAGCTGGAGGCCACACTGTGCAGCAGTAGGACCCGTAACAGTACGTGAACATGGCCGCAGTCACGGGGTGTACACCACTATAATGCACACCCCATAGTGTCCAGCTGGGGACCCTTGCCTGTGTGGTCATCACCCTCACAGTACTATGCACCCACACGAAGTGTCACAGAGAAGGGACATGCACAGGTAGCCAGTATGGCTGAGACCTATGGCATCAGCAGGGTTGTGCAATGCATCACCATTACGGGTTAGTCAACACGTGGGGCCAGTGATAATTTCCCACCGTATATTAGCATACACACACCAAGCACCAGACATACATACAGACACACACACACTGTGGTGACCACACATGTGTATACGGACAGCCGATGTGTGTGATGCACATCACCGGCGAACATCATGCTTCCCACACTGACGTATGTACAGTTCTCTACAATGGTGTACAGGGATGTGTAGCAACTGGGACATATTCCCTGCGATATGTATCATCCCTGGTCACACATTTGGACACACATGGCAGTGCTGGGAATGATACACCAGCCATATGATGACACGTTTGCTGGATATGCAGCGGTATTGATTGCATTATGTGTACCAACGCTATATCTGGCAAATGTGCTGCTATATACACACAGGAGGTTGTAGGTGTTACAGGTGCCATATGACATATAGTTGTTAACACCTGACCGCTGTGTATGCATTATGCCAGCACCGTCACGTAACAGCGACATAGCGTACAGTTAGCACATGGCATGATAGGATGGTGTGTGTCACAACTGTGAGCCACCCCCTGCACACATACATCTAGACAGGTGGTTCACCACGTTATGTACACACATCCCTCCATATGTGCTGTTTGTATGTCACCGTATACAGATGTCAGTGATGGGTCTGCATTGCATCTGCATGTCGTAGGTAGGTGCAACTATGTTACGGACATGGGCCACTGCACATGCATGTTTGCTGCATGCACAGTACAGATGTCACATGTGTCTCCTGTTGCCATGTTTGTATGCATTGCTATTGTTGGACATGTGTGTTGACATACATAACACATGGACTGCGGTATGATATCACGGGTGTCACAGGCGACCAGTACAAGGGTATGTGTCCCGGTCAACACTGCTACCTCCTGTAGTGTGAGCATTCAACAGACATGGGCCCACCTTCAATTTGCATGTGTAGCATTGATTAGGCCAGTGTTATGCATGAGGTACATCAAAGGCCATGTATGTATGTGTTGCGTGTGCAGTCCATGCACACATCTACACAATCACATGTATGATGTACCCAGACATGTGTTCATTGGTGTACAGCAACAGTCAGGTGTCAGAGCTGTGTAAGGGCCATGGTATGTATTGAGCCGACCTGTTCATGTACACTGGTATCATTGCAATGCATAACACCTGTTGGATCCCTGTTGGTACATGTGTACTCTGCACAGCTGGTGTACACCGCTGTACAGCCCAGTGGTCATGTGTCACATGGTGTTGTGGGACCGTACGGCTGTGTAGTGCTGCACCAACGAAATGGTGCTGACATGACAGCTACAGTGTACACTGCAGTGTACGTGTGTGACATGCACCTGTGACAGCTGTGATGGCAGCTGTGTGTGTACAGGTCACTGCATGTGTGACCGCCCTGTGTGTGAGGGCAGTTATACCTTAATGTGCCCTTCTGTGTGTACACTCCATCTGCATGCAAGATTGCCCTTTGCAACTGCTAAGTGTGTGAGCATGCCCAGTATGCCGTTGTGTAGATGGACACACAGTACATTCCACACTGCTCCCCTCCGTGATTAGACTCCGTGTGCATGCAAGATGGCCCTTTGCAACAGCTAAGTGTGTGAGCATGCCCAGTACGCCGTTGTGTAGATGGACACACAGTACATTCCACACTGCGCCCCTCCGTGATTAGACTCGTGTGCATGCAAGATGGCCCTTTGCAACAGCTAAGTGTGTGAGCATGCCCAGTACACCGTTGTGTAGATGGACACACAGTACATTCCACACTGCGCCCCTCCGTGATTAGACTCCGTGTGCATGCAAGATGGCCCTTTGCAACAGCTAAGTGTGTGAGCATGCCCAGTATGCCGTTGTGTAGATGGACACACAGTACATTCCACACTGCGCCCCTCTGTGATTAGACTCTGTGTGCATGCAAGATGGCCCTTTGCAACAGCTAAGTGTGTGAGCATGCCCAGTACGCCGTTGTGTAGATGGACACACTGTACATTCCACACTGTGCCTCTCCATGATTAGACTCTGTGTGCATTCAAGATGGCCCTTTGCAACAGCTAAGTGTGTGAGCATGCCCAGTACGCCGTTGTGTAGATGGACACACAGTACATTCCACACTGCGCCCCTCCGTGATTAGACTCTGTGTGCATGCAAGATGGCCCTTTGCAACAGCTAAGTGTGTGAGCATGCCCAGTACGCCATTGTGTAGATGGACACACAGTACATTCCAAACAGACATGTGATACTAAGCGTGTGGGCATGGCCATTGACATCCTGTATAGCCATGGTGGTCATCCAGGCACCAGATGTCCAATTTCAATGTCACGATGGATGCCTACATTGAACACACTTATTGCTCTCTCGAAGGGTGTACTGTCTGTGGCGCATCCCGTATCTATTCAGTGTTGTTGTGCTCCGTAGATATTTAGTTGGCCCGTTGACAGCACTGGCATGTTTGTGTACGTCTACCTTGGGACGGTAATAAGCTTTCAGACCGCTCACCCTCTAAACATTCCCTATCAGAATCTTTGCCTTTGTGGATGATGTCACCCACCTAGAAGTATGCCTCTGGGAGTGCTGTGTTCAGTAATCCCGGTAGCGCATTCTGTAAATGCTGTAGTGTGTTAAAGTAGGTAGGTGTATGTTCAACTCCTGGCCCTTCTAGGTGTGTGTGTGTGTGTGTGTGTTTCCAGCTGCCTGGGGACACAGTAATGCTTTTAGATGCCTCACAACACATACATTCCTTATCGGCGTCTTTGCCTTTGCGGATGATGTCACCCACCTAGAAGTATGCCTCTGAGAGTGCTGTGTTCAGTAATCTCGGTAGCGCATTCTGTAAATGCGTAATGCTGTAGTGTGTTAGAGTAGGTAGGTGTGTGTTCAACTCTCGGCCCTTCCAAGTGTGTGTGTGCGTGTGTTTCCAGCTGCCTGGGGACACAGTAATGCTTTTAGATGCCTCACAACACATACATTCCCTATCGGCATCTTTGCCTTTGCGGATGATATCACCCACCTAGAAGTATGCCTCTGAGAGTGCTGTATTCAGTAATCTCAGTAGCGCGTTCTGTAAATGCGTAATGCTGTAATGTGTTAGGGTAGGTAGGTGTGTGTTCAATTCCCGGCCCTTCCAAGTGTGTGTGTGTGTGCAGGTATTTCCAGTTGCCTGGGGACACAGTAATGCTTTTAGATGCCTCACAACACATACATTCCCTATCGGCGTCTTTGCCTTTGCGGATGATGTCACCCACCTAGAAGAATGCCTCTGACAGTGCTGTGTTCAGTTATCTCGGTAGCACATTCTGTAAATGCGTAATGCTGTAGTGTATTAGAGTAGGTAGGTGTGTGTTCAACTCCCGGCTCTTCCAAGTGTGTGTATGTGCGTGTGTTTCCAGCTGCCTGGGGACACAGTAATGCTTTTAGATGCCTCACAACACATACATTCCCTATCGGCGTCTTTGCCTTTGCGGATGATGTCACCCACCTAGAAGTATGCCTCTGAGAGTGCTGTGTTCAGTAATCTCAGTAGCGCGTTCTGTAAATGCGTTATGCTGTAGTGTGTTAGAGTAGGTAGGTGTGTGTTCAACTCCCGGCCCTTCCAAGTGTGTGCGTGTGTTTCCAGCTGCCTGGGGACACAGTAATGCTTTTAGATGCCTCACAACACATACATTCCCTATCGGCATCTTTGCCTTTGCGGATGATGTCACCCACCTAGAAGTATGCCTCTGAGAGTGCTGTGTTTACTAATCTCGGTAGCGCGTTCTGTAAATGCATAATGCTGTAGTGTGCTAGAATAGGTAGGTGTGTGTTCTTGGCCCTTCCAAGAGTGTGTGTGTGTGTGTGTGCATGTGTTTCCAGCTGCCTGGGGACACATTAATGCTTTTAGATGCCTCACAACATATACATTCCCTATCGGCGTCTTTGCCTTTGCGGCTGATGTCACCCACCTAGAAGTCTGCCTCTGAGAGTGCTGTGTTCAGTAATCTTGGTAGCGCGTTCTGTAAATGCATAATGCTGTAGTGTATTAGAGTAGGTAGGTGTGTGTTCAACTCCCGGCCCTTCCAAGTGTGTGTGTGTGTGTGTGTGTGTGTGTGCGTGTGTTTCCAGCTGCCTGGGGACACAGTAATGCTTTTAGATGCCTCACAACACATACATTCCCTATCAGCGTCTTTGCCTTTGCGGATGATGTCACCCACCTAGAAGTATGCCTCTGAGAGTGCTGTGTTTACTAATCTCGGTAGCGCGTTCTGTAAATGCATAATGCTGTAGTGTGCTAGAATAGGTAGGTGTGTGTTCAACTCCCGGCCCTTCCAAGTGTATGTGTGCGTGTGTTTCCAGCTGCCTGGGGACACAGTAATACTTTTAGATGCCTCACAACACATACATTCCCTATCGGCGTCTTTGCCTTTGCGGATGATGTCACCCACCTAGAAGTATGCCTCTGGGAGTGCTGTGTTCAATAGTCTCGGTAGCACATTCTGTAAATGCATCATGCTGTAGTGTGATAGGGTAGTTAGTGTAGGTTCAATTCCCAGGCCAGCCAGATGTGTGTGTGTGCATGCTCCCGTCCGCCTGAGGACTCAGGTTATGCTATTAGACGCTTCGCAACACAGATGTATCCTGCTGCCGTCTTTGTCTTTGCGGATGTTGACACGCACCTAGTAGAATGCCTGTGTGTCTGCTGTGTTTAGTAGTCTCGGTAGCATGTTCTGTAAATGCGTCATGCTGTAGTGTGATAGGGTAGTCATATGTAGGTTCGATTACCAGCCCTGCCACATGTGTGTGTGTCTATGTCTGTATCTCTCTCTCTCTATATATATATATATATATAAAATCTATTTTCTGCCCATAACCCTGCTCTTGCATGGACAGCTGACTGTTTCATGTATCACATATTTGCATAGCTTTCACATACCAATGGGGTATGTTGCAACTCCCAACATTGTCCATGCAACGTCAGTGTTACGGGCGGTGTTACACGCCCTTACAGGCATTTGCTGTATATCTTGGCAGACATCTATCCTTGCTGTACTCTCACTGTACTCGTACACGCCGGAGGCTTCATGTATCATGGCCTAGTTTTGATGTGTATATGTCTATTTGTGCTGTGTGCATGGCTGTGGGTATGTCCCAGTACCATCATTTGTAAAGGTGACAGCCCTAAAGGTTCTTCATGTAGACTGCTGTGTCATTTGACATGTCAGCACATACCTGCGGACAGTACTGCACGTCCTACTGCAGCGCATTTCATACCTTCTGCGTTATCTTGCAGTCGACATTGCTGTTTCCTCACACATGTATCTGTTTCTGTTCATACCACTCCACCTCCTAGAGCAAGTTGCTGGACAAGGCCTTATTTGATAGTGGGACACATAGGGACAGTATTGACATGTTGCTCTTACAAATGTAAATAGTTGACACAATAATAGGCTTTGCATTAGTATGGCTTTTCTGTCGGAGTTGGTGTCTTACGCACATGTTTGTCATTATTTCATGTCTTCAGTTATCATGGAAGTGCCAGAATGTTACTGTTACGTGGACCACACCAAACATATGAGGCAGAACTCTGCACATTCATCGTAAATCTGTACAGTTGCGGAGTATGTGTCTGTAACAAAATATCAACTTTCTGACACCAATACACACACTGTATGGCGGCATCACAGGCCACATGCCATTACATTTATATTGCAGGACACACCCACCCAGACAGTTGTATTCCTCACACAGGCCAACAGCTGCTTATCCACACTAATTGGTCTATCATGTACCGTATGTGTGCGCCGGTATTTGCGCTTTCCGTCAGTGGCAGAGCTCACATACGTGTCTGGGGGACTGGACATTGTTACGGTGACACTGCATGACACCCTGAGGGACACATTACGTTTGTGTCTATTAACCTTCCACATTGACATTCACAGGGCATACGTTGTCATTCACATTTGTCGGTGTACATGCGTGTGACTTGTACATGTTTTCTCATTTGTCCTGATGTCTTTCTTCTCACCTGTCCACCTAGTATCAGTAGTTCTGTACATGTATTTTGGACAGGTTACCTTCATACCCCTAACCTGTACACATTATGGGTAAACACCCTGACGTTTGACCTTGTTACATTTGTCATAGTGATGTGCCTTTCTGGTAAATTGCTGGCAAGGCATTACGGACTGTGCGGTAGATAATAGTGACTGACATTTCCATTACATGATTAGTAACACTCATAACATCCATATTCATGGGTACGCCAGTATTCTCACAACGTTCTGACTTTGTCTGGGGTATATCTAATATAGTCCCTATTTGTATTTCATGTACTATGCCTTAGTGCAGCTGTGTTATTCTGACAGTTTGCCAGTTATGGGTACCATCTTGGTCATACGCATGTCCATCCATGATAATCGCCTATATGACACTGATATAGGTCCCTACATATTGCCAAAATGGTTTCCGCAATATCCAGTGGATGGTTTGCCCCATTATTGAGAATACAGGAGAGTGCTATACCCACATCACTCCCACGGGGCGGGCCTACGAAATCCCTGCCAAACAACACCTAGGCCCATTTCTGCATACCCATGATTCCGATACCTGACAACCCTCTACAGTACCCATTACACATGTTTAATGTGTGCGTTACTGAAGTGTGGAGACACTTATATGCACTCCCCACTCTCCGGATATCAGTTCGTACATCATACATTCTATCACCCTTGCACCTGATACTGTTGCATGTACAGCTATTTCGTATTTGCTGTGGTCACTTCTTTTGCGTCAATGTCGGTTGACACTACGTATTTCAATTTATGGAGTCCTGCAATGGACACCTATTTGCATGTTTAAAGTGTAGAACTTGCTGGACTGTCACTTTCTGGCCAATGTTTTTGAATGCTGCGGTTTATTCACCTTTCCTGCATGTCTGTTTGTCTACCCATATTAGATATAACGTCGCCTATTTATGTACATATGTCATATCTATGGGACATAAGTCTGTTGTGTATACATATATACATGTACAATCCTCATTTCATAACTTGCTTTGGTTTACATCTGTGGATTATGTGTATACACATATATCTATATCCATACCATACCTTTCCACTATACGGATTGTCGCAGAGTGTACAGCTGCTTGCCCCTTTATCTTCGCTGTGTTTTACATAAACCTGTGTCTATCTGGCAAAGTAGTGGCATTTCATTTGAGACTTACGGTGGGGATTTCTGGCAAGCAGTTCAGGTTACGACTGCATACCCTTCAGAGAATCCATGCTACTGACACACCCGTTATTCTATCCACTTTCTATGTTTGTTCTGGCACATATCTGGGGTTTGTCCCTATTTGTACCGGTAGTTTCCATGGCTTCGTCCGGTTTCATACTTTATGAGGTTAACGGGTTTGAGCCATATATAACTAACGTGGGGGAAACAGCATTCATTTACTATGCTGTGAGCGGATCACACACACAGGCACTTGCATTTCCTTATTGTGGTTACGCTGGCGCATTCATATCCTTATTGTGGGTTACATATGTTTACTAAGTCTTTGTGCTTGCATGAGCTTTATTACTTGTGACAGTACCAGTAATTATCTGTAATCCGGTTAACGGACGTTTGCGAAACACACGTTCACCTTTACATATTTAACTGTCTGTACAGCACAGACGCATTCATTACACTTTCACATTATATGTGCTGTAGTTGTTGTTCAACCGGGACTGCATTCACGTTGGCCGGATGCTGTAACCAGTATACATTTGGTGTTCTGACTCATTTATATGCATACCCATAGTACATAGCTACATTAACATATGCCTCACAGCTTCACTTACTTCACAGGCATCCATTCTCCTGCTGGGAAAAATGCGGTACTACATGTTACATATTCCCTATTCCCTACTGCTCTGGACCCAAGCTGCATATTTCATCACTGCAGGGATATTCAGAACCCAAAGGCTTATATTCCTGACACATACAGGTCTTTAATTGTCAGGGTGTTCATGTGGTGATCTGGGTTTAGGCTTGTCCGACTGGTGAACGGAACTGCCCTGACCGTGTTCAAATGTCAGACAAAGCACATGGACAGGGATTGTCCATTTTAAACATTTAATCTGTTTACAGACACAGGTGTTTGGGCACCTGTCAGCAGCTTATGATGTTGGCAATACATAATATGGGTGGGGTGGTTACGATACATAATCCACGGTGAGTGGTGTTCCCATTCACATTTGACTATTTCCTGTATTCATTCTTACGAGGGTTATTATTTTGCACATGATGTAACTATGAATTAACTACAGGTTACAGGTCAAATGTCAGACAAAGCACATGGACAGGGATTGTCCATTTTAAACATTTAATCTGTTTACAGACACAGGTGTTTGGGCACCTGTCAGCAGCTTATGATGTTGGCAATACATAATATGGGTGGGGTGGTTACGATACATAATCCACGGTGAGTGGTGTTCCCATTCACATTTGACTATTTCCTGTATTCATTCTTACGAGGGTTATTATTTTGCACATGACGTAACTATGAATTAACTACAGGTATGCAGTAGTACAGTCAACATATGTGACGGTTTGTTACAGTATATATGTACTGACCTCTGTAATACTGGGGACTACCCCACATCCTTCACAACATTTCCTGCTTATGTACATACTATTATTCAGTGAACTTTCGAAGCAGTAATTACATCTGTCCCCATTTGTCCACCCATCCTTTTAGGCTTTGTCCAGGTTTTGTTGCTGTAATAGGTTGAGAGGTGGTGTCGGTATGTGATTGAGTTGAATATATACTGTTGATAATTCAGTCGGGAGTAGGGTTACCACTTGTTCCTCTTTGCGAGTTTGCACTTTGGACAGTTGTGTCCTGCGACGACACCTAAGACATGGCAAATGTCCTGTGATTTTAAGACAGTAATATATTTCTTATTTTCTGTACTAGTTGCATGATACAGGTATTTTGTATCTGGTACACATAACTATTATTTGGGATAGCATAAGCTATTCAAATGCTATGGCATAAGCTTTTATCTTGGCATACACGTGTAATTCTGTCCTTTGCACTGGCCGGGGGTATGTTTTATCCTGCAAATTCTCACATTTCTACAAGGGATGTCCCACCTTGGCCATCTGAACAGGTGGCAACCCTAGTGGGGTGACCTGCATGGTGGACAGCTGTTCCATCCTGCGTAGTATAAATTGCATGTCTGTGTAGAAACTGAACAGTACCATGACTACACATACATGTTTTGTCCAGATGTGTACAGTAATGGACACCGTGGCAGGTAAACAACTCTGACGTTTCAACAGGTTACTTATCCCACGCGGGATGTACACACATTTTGCCGTAACATTAACGCGCGGGCATTTTGATTTACGTACCTGTGATGGGATGTTTACAATCGTGGGATACATATTTGCAATCCAGACACTGCCTAGGATGATACTTCCTACTACATATGGGGAATACTCGCTATGTGCAGGTGTACGGATGCGCAAGGCTGGTAGCTGGATTTGGTGGACATTCAGACATGGGTGCGGTTTATGTGCTATACTGGGGTTGTTGAGTATTGCATTTGCATGCATGGGTTCTACTTTTGGATATCCCGGTTCCGCATATAGCATCCTATGTGTATGTGACGGTTACGTTCCTGTTCATGTGTATAGCACATTTTAGTATACATATGTTTGTGTGTGTTTAGTATACAATTTGGACTGTCAGGTTTCTTTACGGTTGTTATTTAGCCACAACTGCCCTGCTGTGTACTATCACTACCACTGTGGGACTGCTGGTGACCATACCCATGGGGCTAGACGTGTGTATTGGCGGCGCGCTGTCATGATGTGCTTCACTTCCACTGGGTATAACTTCTGACAGTGCAGTACATTACGGACACACGATTTTAAATATAATTTGTTCCATGGACGGAAACTTATATTATGTTGCGTGCATTTCTGTTTGGTTCTCCATTTTGTGTGGCCGGGAACTGTCTTGCATGCTTTGCATACGTTTCATTATCCACGGACACTGATAGGTGCGATTACTATTGCAGGCAGGCTATAATATTCAGCAGTTTAGGTTGCTCATCGCCAGCCGACATTGACACGCCTCCGGGCGCAGCTTAGTAACACCCCATGCACTCACACACGTGTCCTATGCATGTGGATGTGGTAGCGGCGCACCTTCATTAATATGCATATGGCGCTACTACACCATTTATACGCCGCACGGCCAGCACAGGCCTTACACCGGCCTTGCGCCAAGCTTCATGAATCCGGGGGATAATCTATTTAAAAGTGTAACATGTTAATAAAAAGAAAGGTATTACAGTGTACAAGTGAAAAATGAATACAAATAGTCAAGACATTTTAAATATTACCTGCGATCAGCTATTAAATAACAACAATCAGTCTTGAGTTAGAAAACATTGCAACACATAATGTAAGTCTTGAGAGATATGTTGGCTGCTGAAACTAAGAGTAGCTTTTGCCAAGGCAGAGGGCTTTCTTCCAAAATTCTCATTCTCTGGAACCTGCTGTAAAAGCTGATCCTGTTCTGCTTTCTTTCTTCTGATTAAGAACCCCAGGTCTCTCTCTTTCATTGCCTCATTGCCTGCAATAAGTATGAACCTTATGCTCACTTCAATCACCTTTCAGCATAGCTACTTCTCTGCTTTCTATTCATGGTTCTAATCAATGGCTCAACACATAGCTCCAGTGTCACCAGTGGTGGCATGTAATGAAATCTATACAGTTTTTCCTGATAGTTTTTAATGTGCCCTAATTCTGGGTTGAAACTGGACGTTTTCGAAAGCAGATGATAAAAGGTTTAGTGAGCATACCTGTCAACTGCCCAGATTTGTGTAGAATGTCCAGATGTTTTCTTCATATTTTTAGTCTGTTGCTCATAAAATTTGTTGTTTTCTGGCAAATCACTGTGAACTGAGGTCACTAAATAAAGCCACACATTTGAGTTACAGACATTCTATCCTTCAGAAAATGCACGTTAATGCAATATCTGGTATTCTGGCAACATTTTAAGTTTAAAGGGCAGTGTTTAAAATTTGGGCCAATTTTTAGTCCTTCGTCACACCATAATTTTTGGCTTTTTCCAGATTTCTTGCACTAAGAAGTTGACACTAGAGAGTAATCTTATACTCAAACTTAAACTGCCAGCATCATGAAGTCCTTAATCTGGTGACAACAATGTAAGTAGTGAAATTCACAATAAATAAATACATACATACATACATAAGTAAATGCACACCTACCTAAAATAAATAGAGCTCTTAAACATGACGGGAGCTATATCCGCCCTGCTCTTTCAACATTTTTCTTAATATAGTATGACTGATTTAGCTGTATGTTTCAATAGAACATTATAAAGTTTGCTCATAAATTCGACTTAGTCTTGCTGTTAGTGTAGAGTATAAAGTCTCTGAGCTGCTTTCTGTAGTCAAGACGGTCAAGTATATAAGGCTTGCTTTTTTCCACCTCTATCAGCCTGTTTTGTAACTGAGCAAGTTACTTAACACAGACTGCTTCTGGGTTTGCCCTGAAAATGGATACTTGCA
>NC_056737.1:1955215178-1955317678 GCF_019279795.1 Protopterus annectens
TGTTTCTAATGCTTAGTCAAACACTCTGCTTGTGCTGTGCTGATGAGATCATAACAAGGCTGAAATATGCATATCTACAGCTAGTGGGGTTTGGCTTTATTGTCCTGAAATTGTACAGTAAAATGATGAAACAAGTCATAGGCATTCAGAATTGCCAATGAGCTGAAACACCTGTTGTTCATATGGATCATTTGCATATATCCCATGTGCCTCTGGTACAATAGGTTTGGGAGGTCAATCAGTGGAAGTTCTAGCTTTGCTGGAGTTTTCATTTTGTTTTTACTAATTGGTTTTTACCTTCTCACTCATTGTTAAAGTTTGACACAGAGGATATGTGGTGGTTTGTTTGGGTTTAACGTCAGTTGTATTGCTAGCCCTCAATGATGCATTGTACTCTGGTAATCATTGCGAACCGTCCATTATCAATCTTAGACAATCAGATTTCGGTATACAAAAAGATGATGCCACTTGTTCATCTCTAATACAAATAATAAGAAGGCTTGGGGTTTTGTTCAGATGCTTTAATATATATAAACACAGGATGGATAGCAGCATAATTAAATATGAACAAACTAGTTAACCAACAGAGCTTACACACATACATGTTCACATCTCAACAGCTAACTGCAAAATGGTAGTCAGGCTTGCACATGCTCAGTATTTATACTCTAGTGCAAGACCTTGGATAGCTTCTTAAACATGTATACACACTCATTGATCTCCATCCTCCCTCTTAAAAAGATTGCCCTTTATGCAAAACAATATTAAAGCTAGACATGCATTACTATGTACATTAGAAACAAAACAAAATGTTCATGTCCAAGTTGCTTCATATCTGCTACAGGGTTTAGAGATTCAACCATATCCAGCAACATAACAGTTGGGACTAGATTTAGCAACAGGGACAGTCTGTGGTACACAACTTGTATCAGGAACTTCTGGATTCATCTGGATTCATCATAGGAACAGGAATGTCCTATGGAACTTCCTCTGAAATTGGAACACTGGATAACTCACTCTGAGATAAAAAGTCTCTCTCACAGGCTATATGCTGTGGTATAGGCTCAGACACTGATCTTGAATGTTTTTTATTCTGCCTAAAAGTTGCTCCTTCTGTTTCCACAATGTACAGTCTCAGCTCTGGACCAATATGCTTCACAACACTGATCTGATCATAACCTTTGGGCATTTTCATCCTTACCACTTCTCCCTCTCGTAATGAACTGAGTGGTCTACTGGTCTTATTGTAGTAGGACTTCTGGGATAGGCATTTCCTTAACAGATTGGCTTTCACTGATCTGTTATTCTTAACACATGGAACCAACAATTGACTACTGATTAGTAATGTGGTTCTGGTTTGTCTCGACAGATGTCTCTGAGCAGGTGAACCAAGATGTTTATCAAGAGGAACATTTCTGAGGTTCAAGAGATTCAAGAAAACATCAGTATTATCTTGTTTTGACTTCCCAAGTAACTGTTTTGCACTTTGAACTATATGTTCTGCCAAACCATTTGACTGCAGATACTTTGGACTATTTGTGACATGCGTAAAGTCACATTCTTCAACAAATCTTTTGAACTATTGGCTTGTAAACTGCGTGCCATTGTCTGAAATAAATTTTCTGTGGACTACCATGTACATCAAAATGATGCTTCATGTTAGTAATGACAGTACTGGATGCTAGGTTAGGAAGTAAGTCAGCCTCGAATCAATTGGAGTAAAAGTCTACTAACAACAAATAATGTTGACCAGTCAAAGATATCGGTGGCTAATGTCAACCAAGGTAGTTCCAGAATCTGGTTAAGCTGAAGTGTTTTTTTCTGTTGATGAGGCTTTGTACTATTGCATATGGAACAAGAAGAAAGTGTTTTCTCAATGCCTTTTGACATAGAAGACCAAAATACTAGGTCTCTTGCCTTCCTTTGGTAGATTCAGTTCCTAGGTGACCACAGTAGTTATGTACTCTGGCTGTAAGTACTTTGGAACAATTATTTTTGGACATTTCATTATGATACCTTTGGCAGACAAAATCTCATCTCTGTATGGAAAATAAGGTTGCAGTTCTTGAGGTAAACTAGATTGCCTTGCTTTGATGGCCATCCTTGATTGAAAAAGTGGTTGAGCCTTTCTAAAACAGAATCTGTGGCTATGTGTTCTGTCAGCTCATCAAGATGTGTGGAAGAAAAATTTGCACTTCCATTACTTCAAAATCATCAAGCAATGTAGAACCTTGATTGTCATTCTGTTCAGTAGTATTTCTGGGCAATCTGGATAATGTATCAAGCAAGCTAAAGAAGTTTGCCTTTCTTGTAGACAAGATTAAAATTGTACTTTTGCAATCTCAGCATCATGTGTTGCAGTCTGGCTGGAGCTGAATGCATTGGCTTTCTCAGAATTCTGATGAATATTTGGTGGTCTGCTTCGATCTGGATAGGTCTACCATAAACATAATCATGGAACTTCGAACATGCAAACAACTGCCAAAAGCTCTTTCTCGATCTGGGCATACTGCTGTTCAGTTTGGGTAAGAGTTCTTGACATGTAGGCAACAGAGTGATCGTCTTGTAGAATGACTGCACCAAGACCAAATTTTGAAGCATCACAGGAAAGTGTAACAGGTTTGTGAACATCATAGTATCTGAATATTGGTGGATTGATGATTTTCTGTTTCAGGACATCAAATGCTGTTTGGTGTTGCTCTGACCAAGACCAGGATATATCTTTACTTGTCAGCTCTCAGAGTGGTGCTAAACATTGGCTCAAGTCTGGAATGAACTTGCCTAGGTAGTTGCCCATGCAAAGAAAATGTTGCAGGGCCTAAATGTTGTCTGGAGCTGGCATCTTGAGAATGGCTGATTGTTTTGAAGGGTCTGGTCATAGGCCTGTACTTGTAAATAAGTGACCAACATAAGAAACTTCTTGTAGCCTGAATCTGCATTTCTGTGGATTGAACTTAAGATTCGCTTGATGTGCCTTTTCTAGAACTTTTCTGAGGTTTCTGTCATGTTCTGCTTCATCACAACCTCCTACCAGTATGCTGTCTACTATAATGGCACAAGGATGCCCAGAAAAAAAAACTTGCTCCATTGCACACTGAATGACTTCACTTGCAGAATTTATCCCAAATGGCATTCTCAAAATTCTGTACCTGCCAAACAGAGTACTGAAAGTAGTGAGCAATGAGGGTTTTTGGTTAAGCTGAATTTGTCAAAATGAAGTCTTTGCATCTAGGACAGAAAAAATAGTGGCAGTTGGCATCGAGGCTGCAACTTCTTTGACTGTGTGCATTAGATGATGAGATCTTTTTAATCCTTTCCACTGGAAAAATTACACCTTGTTGCACCATTTTATCTAACTCAGCTTTGACTTTGTCCTGCCTGGCTACTGGAACTTTACATGCTGGCCTGATAACTGGACTGACCTCTGGGTCTAAATTCATGGAGTCCACAACTGGAAGCTTGCCTAGTTTGTCTAAGAAAAGATAAGCATAGGTAGAAAAAAACGTGTTGGGCAAAATTAGAGTGGTGGTCTTTTAAACTAACATGGTGGACTTTCTTATTAAATGAAAGCAGTCCCATTTTCAAAGAGTCTTTGAGCCCTAATAATAATTGAGCATGCCTCTTGACCACCTAAAATAACAAGTCGTAACTTCTTCATGCAAAGTAGCGTGAAAGCATAATTGAGCCTCCGGTATGAATTTCTTCACTTCCATAAGCAACGAGTTTTGCACACCTTGCCAAATCAAGCCTTTCACCTTTACACACTCTAGCAAATGTTTCTGCAGACATAATATTGCACTTAGAACCTTTGTCAACTTTGAGATCTGTGGGTTTGCCACTTATTTGAACAGTGCAAAATACTTCATTCTTGGCCCTTAAATCAACTGCATTGACCGTTTCTTTAAGCACTGACACACCATCAACATAAAGAGTGCAATTGCCACTGTCTAACTGATCAACTTGTTTCTTAAAATGTTACCTTTTAATAAAAAAGTGCCTACATTCTTTTGAGTTACAAAATTTTTTGAAATAATTCTACTTATTACATTTGTGGCATTGTTGATCAAAAGATGAACACTTTTCTCTTTTAGGTTCATGATTGCCACCACAATTGCTACAGTTGACAATGAAACCTGGGTGGGGCCCATGCTTTGAGTTTTCTGACTCAAACTTATGCTTTACTGAGACTATGTGGCTTCTGGAATATGCTAGAAAGTTCTTGGGTTTACCAGTAGGTGCTGCAGGGGTTACAGCTGCCATGTACTTGGGCCTGTTTCTTTTAGCCAAGTGCTGCATACTATCAACATGAGCTTTATCACTGTGTCTTTTAGAGCTGCTCTCATTTGTAAGTGTGCATATTTGTGTGCTTTTCTGTAAGCTCATATATCTGATAGATCTCAATGGCTTTATTCAAAGTTAAATAACTGTCACAAAGAAAAATCTCTCTCACAGCATCATTTTTATACTACACGCAAGTCTGTCTTTTATCAACTCATCCCTTGAATCACCAGATCTGCACATTTTAGCATTATTTTTCAGGTCAGTTACAAAAGTTTCACCAGGCTTTTGATCCCTTGAGTAAAATAAGTGCCTTTCCATTGTAACATTTGTCTGGAGGTTACACATTTCTAAATATTTATGTTTTAAGCACTCTGGGTCTTCCTTTGATTCAGCCTGTACAACAATATGATGGTTTTCTCCCTCTCCAGCATAAATAGGAAGTGCATACACAAATGAGCAATCCCTTTGTATAGCTTCTGAACCAGCTAAATTAAGTAGAATAAATGCCTTTATATGGTCATCTTTATCAGAAAATGCAGCCTGTATGAAAATGTACTCTTGCTCAAACACTCTCCAGTTCTCAGCAATATTACTGTCAAACACAAATGTACTGGGTTTTCAAAATCCATCTGCCATGCTCCCAAAGTATATACAAATGCACTGAAAATATGGGCATTTTAATTATGTATGAACAAACTGTTTTGTGAGCTTGTAACCACATTTAAATGCACAATAAACTCTTTGAAATACTTTACTTTGCAAAACATGCCTTGTAATGGCTGTACTTTGAGAAATAGCTTTACTGTAACACTACACAAACATACAAACACTTTATACACTTCTGAAAACTCAGATATCTTTTCTTAATATGAAAATAGATATGTTTTGCGAAAAAAATGCAGTTGTTTCCCTTTATTTTATTTGTTTATCCAATCAAACTTTATTTCAAACATTTTCCATAGTAATTTGAATATTTTTATCAATATCGTCATATTTGTTTAGGCAAATATCATTTAGAACATTTTGTATGCCTGGTTACATATTATACAAAAGAAAAGAGTGCTGAGCAAGTTTTAATACCTGAAATTTATTTCTGACCTGATTTGCAAAGTTTACACACAATGGGAATTATTCACTGCTGTATATTGGCTGTGTTTTTCAATCTTGCTTCTGGCTCCCATTCTGGCCCATGTCCTTTTAGCCATACCACTTCTGACAAATAATACAAATACCAATAAGTTTTTGGGTTTTGTTCAGATGCTTTAATATATATAAACACATCAGGATGGATAACAGCATCTCTAAATATGATTGAACTAGCTAACAGACCAAGCTTACATACGTACATGTTCACATCTCAACAGCTAACTACAAAATGACAGTCAGGCTTGCACATGTTCAGTATTTATGCTCTAGTGCAAGCCCTTGGATAGCTTCTAAAGGTATATACACACTCATTAATCTAGGATGAGATTCACAATTTTCAGTTGTGTTTAATAGTTTACTATTGACAGAACTATAATAGCAACTAGGCCATTCATAATTAACAGGGCTTCACAATTTACTAAAGATTAATATATATATATTATTGCCACACAAATTTCATTAAAATATTCTTTTTTTTAAATTAATCAATATATTTCAGGATTGACTTTAAATTTCAATATGTCTGTTGATTCAAAAAAGAAACATATTTCAGATAATATACTATGCTGAGAGAAGTCTTTAAATGCACATTTATAGATTCAAATGTTCATATGTAAGCACTAGGTTAGCTGCCCTTGTGGGCCATTTCTAAGCCTAGCCAGTTTCTCTTTTTGTGCTCAAAATAACTTATCCCATTTGGTTATAGACTGGCTTTACCCATGCCATAGTCAGTAACTGTATCTTACTCCTAATGAGAATAACTAGGATCATACAACAGGTAATTTGAGGAGACCCCTGGATGGGAGAAAGCATTTAGGAGCTACATCTGTCCATTAGTAGTACAGAGGGCAGTCTTAGGGTAATTTTTCAGTTTCCTATTCATAGATCTAAACACTGGAAAATGGACAGGGATGAACTTTGTTTTATGAGGATGGGGTGTTTGATCCATAGCAGTGGTATCCTTGGTGAAATATACCTGCCTCTCCAAACCATTCTGTTGATTTTGAAGAAAATGTTTAAATCCCTAGACTGAGTATTTTTGATATTTATACATATTGACTTCATGTAGCATGGTTTAATTTTCATTTTAAATTCTTATTCTTCATTATAATTTCTTTAAACTGTTATGTATTTCACATTAATAAAGTAATATGTAGTTTCATAGAATGTTTGAGTAAATTTGGTATTTTCCTAACTATCAAATGCTTTTTCCTAAGAATGGAATGTTTAGTTGGATCTTTCTTTGAATCTCCACTGTAAATTTGGGTGGTGCTGTGGTGCAGCGTTTAATGTTGTCGCCTCACAGCAAGAGGTTCTCTGGTTCGATGCTTGGCTGGGGTGCCTTCTGTGCAGAGTTTGCATGTTCTCTCTGTGTTTGTGTGGGTTTCCTCCCACATTCTAAAGACATGCATCTGGAGCATCTCTCCCCAGGCCTCCACTGACAACAGGCTCTGTGGAACCTAGTCAGACTTTCCCGGTCAACAAATGTTAAATAAATAATTTCATAAATTCATAGGTAAATGCTAAGCAGTCAGTCCACAGACTATTACAAGCATAGCCTATAAACCATATTTATAAGTTTCCTCCTGCCTCAGGGACAGCAAGACCAGATAAACCAAGGAAGAATTTGAGGCTGCCCATCTAGGTTTACCATGAATATGTCACGTGTGCTGTTATGTTTTACAAGTACTAGAAGTTTGTTGCAGTGGTGGGGGATATATCGAGGTAAGAATATCTCTCTCTACTGCATCTTATTTATCTGTTGATGATGGTTTATTCACTTTAATGTGGTATTTGAAGAACCATTTGTTCTTTGAAGTAATAAGAAGTCAAAGAGGAATGGATCTTTCATGCCTTGAAAGGATACACACAAATCTCCACAGAAAACTCTATAGAAGACCGAGTACAGAGGGTGAGTTGTCAATTTGTACTAATAACTAAGAATTTCGATGTCATTTATCTTTCTAGGTACACACCTCTGAGGTCTCTCAGGTTGAGTCACAGATTTACACAAATACATGCCAAAAGGCCATTATATTCAATAATGGGTCTAATGAGATATGAGTAAAGGAGGAATTAATACTTCTGTGGGTTTAGAGAAGATCAACTACATAGAAAGCTTTCTGATCTACAGTGGGGAAGTAACTGTCAAAAGGTAAAGACTTAACAATATGAATACCTAGATCCCTTATGACAGTGACTGACTGCAGGGGTGTGCCAGCCATATGGTATGGTAAAATGTTTTTCTTACCAAAATAAACTGTACTAGATTTTGTTGAGTGTGAGTCAGAGGAAGATGGAATAACAGAATTAGGGTTGGAGTCCTCTGCTAACATTGTTAACCATAGTCCAGAAATGTTGGTCTGAAGGTCTGAGAAACTGGCCCAACACTGAGCCTTGAGGTATACCACTGGTAATTTATTTCCTTTTAAAAGAGGCACCTGTGACTCTAACCACATGTGTCGTATCAAAAAGAAGTAGAGAAAAAACAGTCAGCAACTGAATGTGCCAACAAACAAACAAAACAATGTAAGGAAAAGGATCAGATGAGGAGACACGAAATATACAAAAGACATAAACACAGTCTCAAGTACAGAAAACTCCTGGAACAACCTCATTTTGATCAGGAGCTGATGTATGAACGCTTAAGAAAAGGTGAATTTAAACCATAGATGAAAGGTTAATATTAGTGGCACAGAATAGTGAGCTGCATACACATTGGTTTACAAATCCCTTTGAACATGCGGCAGAAGCAGACAAATGCAGGTTCTGTAAAAGCGAACTGGAAACAATTGCATATCTTGTTGCTGGGTGTGATACACTAATGGCAGATGATCTATATACTGAAAGGCACAATAATGTGGCAAGACTGTTGCATTGGGGATTGTGCAAACATTACAAAATTGTAGTAGCTGAGAAGAATTGAAAATATGAGCCACAATGCATTACAGATAATGATGGTGTTTATATCACATGATATCAACTATTTCCAAAAGTTCAAAAACAGATACAAAAAACCCAGATATAGTAGTCCATGAAAAGAAGACAAAAGTAGCATTGATCACTGAAATTGCTACACCCAGTGATTACAGTGTCATATGTACAGCGAGAGAGAGAGAGAGAGACAAAGTTGTAAAATACCAGGATTTGAGGGAAAAATGAGTGCAATATGGAAGAAGGATATCCATGCAGTTCTAACAGTAGTAGGAGCAATGGGTCTTATAAAAACATTACAGTCATATTTAGATATGTTGCTGATATGTATAACTTCATATGAATTGTTGAAAGAGCCAGTTCTGGGCACATTATGGGTACTGCAAAGAGCACCTCTGGCTAACATCAAAGATTGAAACAATACTAAGTTTATGAACTTTAACCTTAATTTGACTTAGGAATGGAGTTCATTCCAGTCATGGTACTAGAAACCCAAACGATTTGGAGAAATTAAACCAACTAGCTAAGCTAGACACCAGGCAACATAATGGTTTATAAACCGATTTGCAAGTTTGTCAACATGTCTGCATGGGGAATAGTGCCAGAGGTCTTGGCTAGGTCCAGATATGTTATATGTACTGCATATCCACCATCTACTGCTTTAGTGCCTTTTGCAAATAAATTAATGAGGATAAAAGGTAGAACCTTACTTTGGTAAAGCTGAATTAATGAGGTTTCTGATTTAAGATATTTTTAATGTCCAAGTTAATTAGGTTTGAGATAATATGAGGTTAGTGAGACTAATGGGTTTATAGCTACAAGTCTCCGTGGTTAGGTCACCTTTGTGTAATGGCATTACAATGGCTGTTTTATAGAATATAGCTCTAGAGAGGCGTACATTAAAGTGGTTAAGTAGTGTTTTATGTAAACTACATTTGTTAATTATAACCAGGCAGCCAGGTATACTACCAAGACCCATGGATTAGGTGTTCTTAGCTTTTGAGAGAGCTGAGATTACTTGTTCCTTAGTAATTCCAGTGGTGGCTGGGACTGTGGAATCTGTGGAATAGCTATAACTGCAGGTGGGGTAACATTTGCACGAAATTTGTCATGAAGAATATTAGTTATTTCTTTACATCAGAGTGGTCAATATTATTGTGGACTATCTCTCAACATTGTTAGATATTATTTCCTAACTTGTTGGCATCATTAAAGAAAGATTTGTAGTTATTTTTGACATTCATGGCTATTTTAAGTTCCTTCACAGCTTTGAGCTTCCTAATGGCTCCCTTAAGCTCTTTACCATTATACTTAGTTACTTTTGCTGTGATGTTTGATAGAATGAAGCCTGTTATAAGCATTAATTTCTTTCTTCTGCTATATAATTTGATCATATAATTTATTTATATAGGCATACGATCAATGGGGTTTGCTTTTAAATGTCTCGTATTTGGTGTCAGCAGAGACTGACTGATTTATGTGCACTTGTTTAGGTGGGAGTAGAAGCCAGAGGCATAGACAGCAGCTTCAGCAGTGAGCTCTGTTTGAGACTTGCTTTTGACAATCCCTCACACAGAGGTAGTTACAAATGAAGTCTTATCACATTTAAAGGAAAAGGTCACTGTTTTGAGTGCTTTGGGAAAATGATTTAAGAAAAGCTGAGCCGAGATGACAGTAATGTACTTCATCCTTGTGATGGGCTATATGGACAGACACTGCCAATAAATAATTTGAGGTTATTGGTACTGTACTTTCTGTAAGGTCGGTTTTGATGATAAGGTGCATGAGAGCTTTTGCAGAAAGACATATAATTTGTAGCGAAATTCATATACTCCTACTGAGCAATAAGGTTTATCTTTGAAGAGATGCTTATAGATTTCAGACTTTGAAATACATCTTTAATCTGAAAGTAGAATATGTTTGCAGCCCCAATCTGACCAAACAAAGGGGGTCAGGTAGGATAAAAATACCTCAGAGCAGTGGAAATAATTGCTAAGATTCAGATACACATATTGCAATGAACAAACTACCTTCATCCTGGATTATGCAAACTTATTTGGGTTTCTGATTTAGGGACCAGTGCAGTGCCAGTGAATTAACAAGGTTCCAGTTTGTAGAGCCATACTGGGCTCACTGACAAAGGTTACATACAAAGTGGCAGTGCAGGAGAATGTCTAATGTTTATTAGCCATGTGGTTATTTCTGGAACTGTTCACTGGGACCCTTATCAAAAAAATAGCTCTACTGTACTATTTGGGGAACAAGAAAAAAGTATGTGCTGGGTGTCTTTCCTTGGGATGTACCAATTCAGTCTCATGGTAGGAGTGTGATAATTAGCCCATGTGAGATAAGTGCTGTAAAGCTGTGTGTGTGTGTGTGTGTGTGTGTGTGTGTGTGTGTGTGTGTGTGTGTGTGTGTGTGTGTGTGTGTGTGTGTGTGTGTGTGAGAGACACTGTCTGGATGTATGTGTGAGTGTAGATGAGTGTCAGTGACTGTGTGTGGTGTGTGTGCATGTCTATGTGCACGTGTAACTGCCACGGCAACTGCTTTGTATGGGTTAGTAGTAGAAACACTCACGTGGTTATCTGTTTTAGCAAAATGCTGATGAGTTCTTGTTTCATATGACTATCATGTCTTTGAATCACGTTATAGTGTCATTAAGCTAGTGAGCAATGTAATGTTGCACACACTGCTGGCAGCAATATGTTCTCTAATTTTTGGGGAATATTTATTTAACTGCATTTACTGTATTTTTACTGTTAGTAAGAGTTCTAGAATCGCAGATCATAACTTCTTTGGTCAAAAATTATTTATTTTTATTTAACATTTGTTTACCAGGAAAGTCCAGCTGGGACAGAGCCCATTTTCAGAGGAGGCCTGGAGAAAATGCTACAGATATGTCTTTGGAATGGGGGACGAAACCCACATGAATGCAGGAAGGACATGCAGACTCCACATAAAAGGCACCCTAGCCGAGAATTGAACCAGAGAACCTCTTGCTGTGAGGTGAAAATACTGACTTCTACACCACTGCCAGGGGCAAAGCTATCAATAATGATGTAACAAAGACCCAAAAGCAGGGACAGTTTTAAATATTACTATATTTCAGTTAAAGAGTTAATAGAGCAAAAGGGTTTGCAATGGCATGCATTTTCTGAAGAATAAAAAGTATGACATTGTAATGTGAGGCATTACTGAGTCACTAATCCTCAGTAGTTTAACAGAAAATCAGAAACTTCATGATGGATGTCAAAAATATGAGAAAAACTCAAGGAGAGCTCAGAGGTAAGTCTAGAAAGTCTGTTGGTTTCATGGTCTTCTCAAAAGTGTTTCTGAATAAAAATTGCATTGTATCTTTTCAAATAAATATTGTAATAGTGTTCTTTTGAATAAGACAGTAGTACATGTGACATATAGTTTGGAGCATCTCTATGGTCTTGGCACTTGCAGTAATACATAATGTAAACCTTCTTCATTTACAACTATCACACTCAACAAGTCTAATATTAATGCAGCTTAGATAACCTCTGATGTGACACAGAAATAAGGTATACCATGAGTTACATTCCATGGGAAGTTATGCACTTGGCCAAGATGCTAGTGAGTAGTGGCACAAAAATAAAATAATACAAAACTGATAGTGAGAAAGATGTAAAGAAGTTCGGTTAACATACCTCTCATCTGTCCAGATTTTCACAGAATGTCCAGATTTTTGCCTCATATTTTTGGTCTCCTCCTCATAAAATTTATGTTTTTTTTTTTTTTTTTTTGCAAATCACTATGGATTAAAGTCATTAAATAATACGTACATTTAAGTTTCAGACTTGACATCCCCCAGAAAACGCACGCTGACACAAGTCCTGTTATTCTAGCAACACATTGTTTATAAGAGCAATATTTAAAATCTGTCGCTATTTCTGGGCCTTTGACCCCCATTATTTAAGGCTTAGTCCAGATTTCTGAAGCTAAGAGGTTGAATGGTATATCGGTTAATCACAATAACATTGACTATAAACCTGTCTGAGCAGAAGAATGAGGTAAAACACATGATGTAACGTCAGTGTGCTATTATGGTACAATGGATGGGACATGATTATATTGTTTGGCTATTACCCCTAGCATCATAATGCAGTCAGTAGAGGGAACTACAAGTAGCATTTCTGTGATTAAGATGGATTCCTTACCCATGTTGGCTTGTATCACCCATGCTGACTTGTACTGTAGCAGCAGTGATCTAACTTAAAGGACTCAGATTCACAAACGAAGCTTAATGAGTACCATATGCAGTGATGTCATTCAGAACAATAAGCTCAGTTTTAACAGACGTTGCATCATTTCAGTAAGGCTGACAAGACGGTAATAGCCATACCTGGGTTAGTAATACAGACAGCTCTTTTTCAGTCTCTTTCATATACTTGTGAAACTATGGGGGTGTTCTGATATAAAAAAAACAGGCCGAGACTTTGTAGAGGAAATGAACATTCAGATGTTATTTAAAGAACGGTGGTGGTGCTGCGGTAGTGTTGTCACCTCACAGTAAGACGCTGTCCGGTTCGATTCTCAGCTAGAGTGTCTTCTGTGTGGAGACATGCGTGAATGGGTGTACCTTCATTGAAGGTTGTGCATTAGAGCTGGCAACTCGGCACATAAAAGTCTACTGCCAATCATTAGCGGACCGGAGTTCCGCTGTGGCGACCCCTAACCCTGGAAAAGCCGAAAGACACAACAACATAAAACCATTCCTCTGTCCCAGTAAAGAAAAGTTAACTCTTTTCAAATCAACTCACATCATACGTCTCAACTGTATAGATTTTCGCAGAATGTTTAGATTTTTGCCTAATATTACTGGTCTGTTTGTCATAAAATTGTGTTTTTTTGGCAAATTTGTGGTAAATCATTAAAGACTGAAGTAAGTAAATAATGATAAGCATTTGTGTTTCAGACTTCATACCCTTCAGAAAATGCATGTTATTGTACAGCCTGTTATTCTATCAACTTTCTAAATTTGTAAGAGCAATATTTAAAAATTGTCCCTATTTTTGAGTCTCTGTCCCACTTTTATTTATGGCTTTGTGCAGCTTTCTTGCTCTAAGAGGTTGAAAGGTATCACTCACATAATATCACTCACAAATCATCAGAATGATTGGAAAGTGAATCCCAAATGAGTTCACAAAATCAACAAGAATAGGATTTCTGCAGGGTCAGGCTCCGTGTACTCCCCAATATAAGGGGCTGTGACCCCCCCCACACACACACACACTCACTCCATGCTACTTATTTATACCAATATTTTAGAACACACTATCTTGTGAAAAAGATAAACACCACGGCACTGCAATCTTGATCTCTCTTAGCAAAACAAGAGATTTGTACATTAGTGACTGTGCATTACAGTGCTGACCACTAATTTTCTATGACAAGCCTTGTACTCTTTCTTTCTTCTTTCTCTAAGCTTTGCAAAATTAGTTTATAATTGGCATAAGAAAACAGTTGCTACCTTAAATCATGAAACTGGGTCAAAGGTTTTGAAAACCATGCCATGATGACTGAATGTTGAGGATTACTACTGTGACAAATATCAACTGTGCTAGCTATAACGTCCATGAATCTATAACTATATCTCTAGCATCTCAGTCCAACACTGCAATTTTACATCAGATTCACGTCTTCTTCATTAGTGAATAAGAAAAGGACATTTGCTTAAATAAATGCCTTCATCTATGAAATTTGCCATTGTAAAAAGGTTTTTCTTTACTGAAAACAAATTCAGAGGTTTCCGTTTATCTCCTCTGTAGATGAACAAGGTATCCTAAAAACAAACACAATGCTTCTCAGGAATAATATGTATGCTGCACACTGTGAGATCATACTCCGAAGCAAAGTAGCTGGCACACTCAATATAACGAGAAAAAGATTTGTGGGGTACGCAGTTCCTCAAAGGTCTTTTAAGATATTGCACTAAACAGTTTCAGGTCTAATAGCTGAACAGAAAAATAAGTTAAGAGAAATAATTATTGATCTTTAAACATGGTAGGCATAACAATCTGTTAATGCTGAGATTACCAGAAGTTGTTTGGGGAAAATATCCAGCTGAACGTATGAATTGTCAGCCCTAAGGTGTTTGAAAACTGCAGCTTGTATCCATATAGAAAGCTTAAATAGCAATAATATAGCTTGGAAGAACTTTAGTCAAAACTATTCCATGAAACATTAGGAAGAAATATGAATTGCCAGGGTGCTGATATATTATGTCAAGTCCACTGGCCAGTCTGTTCAGATCAGTCTATGATATTCTTTGTGGTTGTTCAATCTGGCAAGACCTTTTGACACAATTTCTCACTCAAGAAAAGTTAAATAAACTGATATAAAAATCCTTGTCACAATCTAGATTGCCAACTGGATCACAGATAGGATGCATGAAATCAAAACAGTGGAAGTTATCTCCTCAAAGAAATCAGTCAGCAGTGGAGTCCCTATAATTCTGTGCTAGGAACTGTCCTGTCTGACACCTACTTTGCTGAAGTAGAAGCAATACCAAAGGGCTGTGGCTGAATAAGTTTGCAGATGACTACAAACAAGGAACAGTCATTGAATCCACAAATAACTTAACCATCCTGCAGGAAGGTTTGCCAAAATAAATAACTGATGCCAAAATCATGAACAGAACCTTAATGCCAAAAAATGCATTATTGTTTCCTTTGGGAAGTAATCTACGCAAGGGAACTACCACTTCGACAATATACCCCTAAACTCTGACCTAGATATTCAGGATTGGGGAAGTTATGTGTACAGTGACCTAACCTTTAACCAACATGTGTCCATTGTTGTAAAAAAGTCTTTCTATATTGCACAGTTTATAAACAAAGGCATTGTGTTTAGATCTAGGGGTGTCATTGACCCCCTTTACTCAGCCCTCATTAAGCCAGCCATTGAATATAATGCTCCTTTTGATATGCATCTGTCCATACCCATGAAATGGCTGGAATGCCCACAGAGATACCTTACAACATGTCCTACATGGACCGACCCAAAGCCCTATCACTACTTGGTATCCTACAGGCCACTAAGAGGTGACCTGTGTCCAGCATGCAAAGCATCCTCTGATACTAATGGATTTACTGCACATCAGCAAGTTAAATGACATCAGAAATACTTGTTCTAGGGATACAAACCTTCCTAGGTTTGGGTGGACAGATATATCTCACAGAGGATACCACTGCTCTGGAACAGACTCCCATCCACATTAAACAAAGTTCATCTCTGTCCATATTCAAGTGCAACTTGGATCTATGGATAGGAAGCAGAACATTTACACTAGGACTGCCTCCTGTACTACTAATGGACAGAGACAGCACTGAAATGCTTTATCCCATGTATGGGTCCCCTCAAATTATCTCTGGCATGAATGATCCCAGTTAATCTCAATAGAGGTAAAGAATAATTAACAATCATAAAACTGGTAAGGTCAGTCTATAACCAAATGGAAGAGGTTGTTTCAAGCAGAAAAAGGGAAACTGGCTAGACTTAAAGTGGTCCAAAAGGGCAGATACCCTAGTACTTACCTATAGAACATATGAATCTATGAACCTATAGCTGTAGTAGTACAGCTTTGTGCTAGCCTTAAGAAAACCTGTAATGCCAAATTAAAACGTTCAGGTAACATATCTCTCATTGCATCAATATTACTGCAAAAGTTCACAGCCAGTGAGGCCTTAGGTTTTCATAAAACATGAACAACTAATTATACAGAGGAGATACGTTTTTCAGAACTGTCTTTGCAACTACCAAGATATATCTTAGCATCAGAAATAAAATATATTTCCTTTTCTTTGGGGGGAGGAGTGACCCAAATTACTTTGCTGATCAGAAATCAATCACTTTAACTTTCAGATATTTGATAATGGATACCAGAGGCACAAAAACACCTGCATCATTATTAGCCCTTATTCTGCAACAGTAAAAACCTCAGTACAAGCATCTTGTAGTTATATATACTCTGTTCTGTAGGAATTAAAACTTCCTATACATTCTGAGTTTTTCTTTAAACACTTTGCCTTCCTGATGTTCTATACTGATAGCACTACTGGCACTGTAGCAACATTCTGTTTATGAAAAGTCTCAAAAATAAGATCCAAGAACTTTACTTTTGGAGCAGTTGTATATAATGCAAGCTCCTAATTTCTCAAATAAGTATCAAATCCTCCCATTTCGCTGAATGAAAATATAACAAATTAGACCATTTCTAAACCACAAGTTATACTTAATCTCTAAGGAATATAAATCTAAAATCCTGGAATTAATAAAATGCATAATTCAAAAGCAGTTGGATTTGTATTTGTTTAGACTATACTTATCATTAAATTTATAATCTCTGAGAGATTTAGAACATGATATTCCAAGTTCCTATTGACCTTGTATAATTTAGCAGGAATTATTTATGTTAGAGCACAGCCAAAAAGGAATCTTAGTACTCCCATTTTAACAAACCCTTTCCCTTAATGAAGAGCATATCTGTGGAAATAGACTTGATATTCCTACCCTTTCCAATGCATAAACACGCACGTACGCACACACGCACGCACACACACATGTGTGCATGCACGCACATGTGCACACACACACACACACACACACACACACACACACACACACACACACACACACACACACACACACACACACACACACTCACCCTACCATCACAATATTGAGGACCAGAACATCAAACCACAGAATACCGAGCATATCACTCCGAATATACAACACTGAAGTTGTTTCCCCCACCCCACATGACTCTTGCTAGCTTTTGTTTCTGGGTCCATAGCAGGAGGTAGTTCTGGCATTCTGCTGGTTTGTTGCTATGAGTGCTTCGGCATTTTGTGTATTAAAGTGACATTTTTGTTATTGCTGAATTTAATGTTGTGTCCTTGATGTTATGATAGACAGCCTCCCCACAATACATATACACACACGTATACACACACACACACACACACACACACACACACACACACACACACACACACACACACACACACATGCTGGCAAAAATCTTCCCATGTTCAAACACCAACAACTGATGATATTCTCACACAACAGGAGCAACTTAATAGCATGAGTTTTATACATGTCCAGTGCTAGACCATTTGTGGGTAAAAACAGCTGAATCAATGATCAGTCATAGCTCAGTATTAAGATATTGCTTAGTATTTTGTGCTCTTAATCTAGAATCTATTCCCAAAGCACAAATTATCTTTCTATCTTTGCTTTGCTGGCTGCATGCAAGGCCACTGCAAGAAAAATGAAATTTGCACCACACACACACACACACACACACACACACACACACACACACACACACACACACACACACATGCAGACACACACTTACATTTATTCTAGTGGCTTAAATTTGTCAATGTGTGTAACATGCAGGTTAAAAACATTCATCTGGGGCTCGGGAGTTCCCCAAACCTACCATACCTGGGATCATGGCCCAGGCTTGACCTGATGGCAGAAAGGACATTTCCTGAATAGTTCCAATTGACTGTTATGAATTTTACTATATCTGCATCATTTAGATGAAATATTACATGCAAGTACTTGCCTCTAACAGTATTATTAGATACCTTTTTGTTAAGAAAACTGTAGTGTGTCCATTTTGTCACTTACAATACATTACATCAATACATGTCATGCATCTAATAATACATTTGGGTTAAATATCTGAAACATTTATTGGTTTCACTTTGATGAACTTAACAACTTTGCATTCATTCATTCTTTTTCCATTGTCCACATTTTCATATTCTGGCAATCATTCAATATAGTGGAGACAAAATGGATCATGAAACTTCAGGCAGATAGGTTACATGGTTTAAATGATAAGAGTTTCCATTAAACCATTTTTATTAGACAGGGCACTTAACCAAAAGTAGTGTATATTCTTTCTTTTAGTTTTATTGTAGTTTTTTTGTAGTTTTTACTATTAGTTTTTGCTTTGATGTTATCTTTTTATCATTGCCAAAATGTGATGTTTTAATGATATACACTGTGTCTTTAAGTTTATTGCTTTTTAAATAGAATAATTAGATGTGCTTTGTGATTGGAAGATACACACTGCTACAGTTGTAAATGTGTGGCTATTTGGATTTGTTATTTAAAACTGATGAAGCTCCATGCTGAGATGTGAAAGCACTTAATTGTTTTATTTGTTTTATTTCTTGTTTTAATAAATTATTTCATCCAGCCAGAGCCATATTTGCGCACTCACTTGTTTTTTACCTCTGTATATAGTCTTTAATTATTTTTTTATGTGTGTGTGTGTGTTTGTGTGTGTGTGTGTGTGTGTGTGTGTGTGTGTGTGTGTTTTGTCCCTGCATCAGCATTATCATAGTTTTCTGTTTAGCATAGTTTTGAGTAAGGAATCTTTAATGGTATGAGAAGTGATGTTATACGTTCTGCCAGTATCATCTTTTATTGCTTTCATTGGTGCCAGTTTTGGTCATTTGTTGGAATTCACTGGTGGAACACATTTGGTGGTTGTGAAATGGAAATGCTCTGACACAGCAAACAATGTATAAAGCGTGATTAGCTCGATTAAGCAGTGAAAAGTTGCAAAAAAGAAGATAAGTTAATTTTACTATTTAATCACCAAATTCAGGCAACCTGCAAGACACGGAGTTAATTCATGATTAGTTGCAGGAAATGGATACTTGATTTTTAATTGCAATTTAGCACTGCTTCATTGTAACAGGAGTATAATTTGTAGGGTTGGATACTGCAACATCCTGAACACATTATTTTGATTGCAAAATATGAATAGGTTTAGAACATGGATATGGAAATAAAGCATTTGTGTATGTAATGTATGGCTTGAGGGTATGGGAAAAGGCCTTAGATTGGTTTTGTCTGTCATTCAACTCCTTTGGGTTGATTTTGGGCTTTCAGTACTTGAGAAGATACAATAACGAGACAAAACGCTGTCTCTGCTTGGTAAACAGTACGAGTGAAACTGGACCCGGGCAAGTACAAGAAAATTTATTGAAATTATACACACTACTGTGACAATCGGTTAAGCACTTTCATCTGTAAAATACAGACTTCTTCAGAACTTCAGTACTTGAGTTTGAGTATTCTCTCATTTATTGTACAGCCTTTGAGAGGTCTGGGTGTTGCGAACATTGTAGTGGCTGTTTTGTGACTTGGTCCATTGTGCCAGGTTTGTTGTTTATTTGTGTTTTCAGGATTTATTTTTCATGTTGGTGGTGAGTTAAATGATTCATTAGTTGATCCTTTGCTAAGGTGTTGTTTTGTCATGGAGAGACTGTTGTTGAAGGGACAGTAGTTTTCCGAGTTATTTGCAGGTTGTGGTACCTCCATAACCGTTTCTTGCTGCACATGCGCAGTTGCAGCAAACAGAGAGTAAGGGAGGGAGCAAGTGGCAGGCTTTCTGCTTGGTCATCCAGACTCCTTTATTTAGTTTGGGGAGATGAGTCATCTAATTATAGCATTTTGGTAATTTTATTTATTACACAAAAAAAATAAATAAATAAAATAAGAAAAACAAGGACAGAGTTTCGGCAAGTTGTATTTGGCAGACCTTTGATAGCAGAATCTGAAAACATATTAAGGTTGCTTGCAAAGCATGTTTGTGGTACAGATAGCTGAGAGTGTAGGAGGTCACTTTCTGCTGCATGTCAAGATTTGTGCCACTTGGTGCTGGGGAGTGCTAGCTGATTGCTTGGGGAGGTGAGGATGAGAAAGAATCATACTTTCCTTGTGATGTACAATGATTTCCTATGTGATGTGTTGGAAAGTCCACTGCCTTGGGGATTGCTTTTGTGGCTTCATTTGATTTACCTTGGTGGGTGTGTTTATAAACAAATCTTTTGTGTAGAGGTATCCCATTACTCAGGGGGCATGTGGAGTGCAGATTTTCTTGTGGGTACAACAGTGAATGCATCTGTTTTGGTAGTGCAGTGGATTTGCACTGGTGGGTGTGTACATGTGGATGTGAAGTTGGAGTGTGTGCATGGCAGAGACAGAGGTTGAGTGATTGGGATATTTATGGATTTTGGGTGAGTTCTGTTATGGCTTTGGTCATGCTTCCTTGGACATAGTCAGGGTTTCAATTTAGTGCATGTTTATCGCCAATTTGCGGAAATTTTTAGTAAACAGGATTGTTGTGGTGTTACATGAGCGTACTTTGCTTATAAGTTGAAATTGGGCTTATTATGGAAGAGCTGGATTGAATTTTAAGTCACTGAGATGATTTGTGTACTTTGAAATATAAGAGCAGTTTATGTTGGTGTAGATATAATAGAGTAGTTAGGATAAGGAGGGCGACTTTTAAGAGGTTACCAGGATGGGTACCCATATGGGTCCCTGGTGTATGCAGGCATATAACATAACTCATCGGAGTTATTTTGTCTGTTAATATTTACTAGAAACATAGTTTATAGAGGCTGGCAGGTTTGGAAGTGTTGAAACTCTGCTGCCTAACTGTGCACGATATAGTATGCTTTGATATAAGAAGATTTTGTAGGAAAACCACGTCTACATTTTTACAGCTGACTGGGTTTCAACTTTTTCTAACTTAAAGGCTTACTGTGGTAGAGTTGTAATTGTTCTTGCCCTATTGTATTGTATTAAAGTGCTTTCAATATGGAATTGTAGTGTTGACATCCTGTCGTGTTCTTCATCTTTGCTTCTGGTTGCGTTAATGGGTAAGTACTGAAATATTGACAATTTGTCCCTATTGTGGCTCCCCATATTACAGTATCATACAACAGGTATGGTATTTGCCTTTGATTCTGGAAAATTAGAAGGCAGTGAGTTTTCTTCCCACAGCAGATACAAATTTTCAGGGAAGGTACATGGGGTTGGCTCCTTCTTTTGGTCTGTTACTTAGAATTTTTGGGTTGCTGGCAAACTGGTAGGGAGGGAAGTCACTAGATAATGTCATACAGTTGGCTAGGATTTAATACTAAGCAGGAGATGCAGGCTAATGCAGTTCCAGTTAATCTAGCACCTTGCTAGGTTTATAAGAGCAATACTTAGAATCAAGTTGAGGAACAGCATTTGCTTTGATGACATCCTGGGAGAAATGCTGAGTTGCAGTTCAAGCACTGGGAGTAAGAACAGGCATTGGATTTACGGACATAAAGTCCTGCAGTGAAGGCTCATTAAAGTAACCAGGTATGTTATCCACTGGCTCAGGTTATATGAGCAATTTGAGGGAAGCATTTACAGTGACTGGAATTCAGGTGGGGAGTTTCAGTGGATTTTAAATAGTACAAACGCATGTCAGGTGATTTGCTCAAAGAGTGAGCCATGCTTTGTGTCACTGCAGTTTGTGTGCTGACATGGACAATTTTCTGATGGAGGTGTTGGTGACGCAATTCATTAGTTGTCAGTAAAGGGAAGGAGCATACATGGGTAGAGGGGGATGTAGGGGTTAAATGGGAATGAATAATGATTGGGAGGAAATGAGGAAAGGATAAGGAGGGGCTTAAGGGTTTTATCAAGGTGTAACTTGGTAAAGAGTTACATTTTTGCATGAACTTGCTACCCACCTTTCCTTCCCGTTTTTGGTGTAATAATGGGGTTGTGGTTATGTTATCAGTATGATTAGAGTGGAGAAGAGGGGGAGGCTTGCCCTCTTCTCTTCCCCTCTCTGGTGATGGATGTTCATTTCAATGAGTTGGGAAAGGAAAGTGAGCAGTTGGACTGTGCTTGATAAATAAAATAAGAGAGCAGAGGTAAGGACTCTGCTTATTTGATTGGATGTTTAATTCAATAAGTGATAAAGGAAGTGAGTGATTGGGTGCTGCTTCATAAGTAAAATAAATGAATGGAGAGAAAGGCTGCTTATTTGGTTGAATGTTTAATTCAATAAGTGGTAAAGGAAGTAAATGATGGGATGCTGCTTCATAAGTAAAACAAGCAGGCAGTGGTAAGGACACTGCTTATTGGGCTGGATGTTTAATTCAATAAATGGTAAATGAAGTGAGTTGTTGGATGCTGCTTCATAAGTACAGTAAGTGAGTAGAGGTATGGACACTGCTTACCGTGTCAGGATGAGAGAGGTCACGCTGTCCTGAATAACATTACATGGATGTTTATGCTGTGATTAAAATCATCTATACTATGTTTCAGTTGTTTTAATAAATATTGGTTAATAAAGCTATGTTCATGGAAGCTTAAGAATGGTCATCAAACGTCATTCAGTGTGATGGGTTTATTGAAGGGGAGTGGGCAAGTGCAATGCCAGGAGTCAGAGAAGAAAAGAATTCTTTCAGTTGCATCTTAAAAAACGAATGTTAAGTGTTGTCCTTTTAGGTGCAAGATTGTTTTCTGTACTTCTGCCCCACAGTATGAGTACAGACTTTGATTGTTATTTTTATAAGACTTATGGATGTCAAGGAGGTTTTTGTCAGATGATTGAATGTGATGATTTGGGAGTTAGTGGTGGAGAATTGTATTTATAGCTGGGCAGAAAGTGGGATTAAATGTAATTCTGCGTGTTAAGAGAAGATGGATGCAATTTAGTTGGTGGGATAATTCTAGACAAAATTTTTAGTGCAAAACAGTAATGTGTTCTGTTACTTGTATGAGCTGCACATCTAGATACATTGTTGTAACAGTGTTCTGGTTTAGATTTTAGGGTGGCCTGGAAGTTTGTCAAGATGAAAGAACCACATAATAGACAGGGGAGTGGGTATATAGTGGCAAGAGTGACTTTTATTTGATGCAGTAAGGAATCATTTGGCTGCATCAAATAAGTCACTCTTGCCACTAAAAAAAATGTCCAGGATTATCCCATGTTTTGTGATGATTTGTGCCATAGACCATCAGATAAGGCTGGAACATCTGCATATTGTACAATGGATGCTTTTCATTGTAAATTGGTGTCTTCAAACTTGCTAGAGATGTTATCAGACCAAACAGGCCAATGGTCAACCCAGGAATTAGGACAGGAACCAGAGATTTGAATTCCCTGACACTGATGGTCTACACTGAAATTAAAATGTTATATTAATAGGCATTTATACAAGCAAGTACTGTTGCTGTGCAAATGTTGCACATACTTTCTTTTTCTTTGTTTTTCTTCTATTAAAAAGATGTTGAAAAGGTTGAAAATACCCAATTTTTGATACTGCAGTTGTGTTTTTCAATTAAAAGAAAGAACAGTCACAAAAAAGGCTGATTGCCTGAGATGGTGGAAGTTAATCTTTTTGTTTTAAGTATATCATTGCAGGAATATACATTAGCCGTGGTGTAAGGCAGCATTCCAGCACATCCACCATCCTCCACATGAGAAAGCAGAACAGAACTTTATGGAAAATGATACTAAACTTCATGGGATAAGGCATGGATACGTATTTTAGGAGAACAAGAAAAAGATTATGAGACTGAAAAAAGTGAAGCAATGACTAGCTATTGAGAAAACTTACAAGCATACGAATATGAATTATAAAGGCCATGAATTAGTAGTATTGGTTGAAAAGGGAAAATAATGAGCACTTAAGATATATAAATATATGAGGTGATTTTTTTACCAAAAGCCGGCTGAGACATTATGGATGAGACTCTGATATTAAGTGTACATTTGAGCATATATATTTTTGTGCAGTTTATTCTGTTTTTGTTGTCTTCATATGTGAAGATTTTTCCTGCCTGGTGCTGCTGCATGTATACTTTTCAATCAAGGTAATAAAGTAAAAGAAGGTTAACTTTAAAATATCTTCCAAAAAATGAAAAGTGAAAATTATATTATAATATTGTATGAAATCTGATGACAATAAACATGATTTTATCATTTTTCAACATTTAATCCAAAGACATGTAACTGACTTATTTCCAAATATTTCTCAAATTTGTCAACTGCATTTTCACAGATTTAGACAGAATTGCATTTTAGAACTCCTTAAGGCATATTCATATCCCCCTGTAAATGACCATGTTGGCAAAAGTAGAAATCTTTTAACTGTTTACTTTATGATGTGGCAAGTAGAAAATGTTAACATAAAACAATACATACTGGCAGTTTGATGAAAATGCATGGAATGTGGGAAGAGTGCACTCATAATGCTGATAGTTCTGAATATTTTGCTTCCAAATTTACCAGGTCTCCTTTAGAAGATTGAAATCCCAGTAGACCAACGTTCATAATGCTGAGACAACAATCCTGAAAACGCAGAAGGCTGACTCTCAAAAAAATGACCCTATAACATGCAGTGTACCTCTCACGTAATGCATAAACAAAAGCAACAGCTCATCCTATCTAAGTACTGCCCTATCACTTAAAATCTACATAACAGCTACCTAACTATTCCCTAAACTCCACCCATAAACCCTAGTAATAATAAAAAAATCCCACTGAATATTCATGAAACTATCTACACCACCTGCATGAATATTGAGTGGAGATTTGTGAAACCAATATTTAAGTCATTTTAATTTAAATGTTTATGTTTTGCAGGAGGACTGTGCCCCCTGCACCCCCATGGGGGATGCATTCTCCAAACCCCCTGCAAATTAAATATACCAACTCTGAGATCACTCTACAGTGGAGAAATGAGCATATTTCCTGTTCCGCACAGCTCAGGTCAGCAAGAGTTGACATTGTAGCCTTTCGATCTTCTCATCTGAAACTTCGGTGTTGTGATCTTGGTGTTATGAAAGTCAGTCTACTAGGATTTCAATCTTCTAAAGTAGACCCAATTTACCATACAATGTTTTTCGTAATCATGGCTTGGGTGCCTGCCAGTGCTGATATGTGATACAATGTTTTCATAATCATAGCTTGGGTGCCTGCCAGAGCTTAATTTAACAATGCTACTTCCATTTATAAATACTTAATATAATAATGCAAAAATATAAATACCAAATACAAAATATATATTTCCAGATTTGTACTCCATTAAAAACACTCACAATGTTTTTCATAATCATGGCTTGCGTGCTTGCCAGAGCTGGTGTATGATACAATGTTTTTCATAATCATGGCCTATGTGCCTGCCATAGCTGGTAAGCGATACAATGTTTTTCACAATTATGGTTTGGGCACCTGCCAGAGGTGGTGTGCAATACAATGATTTTCAAATCATGCCTTTGATGCCTGCCAGAGCCGGTATGTGATACAATGTTGTTCTGCAGCTTTAAGGTACAGCTATGTGGGTGTCTTTTGACTCCATTTGAAATATTTAATGATAATCCCCACAAACTCAGTTTTTTATATGAATTAAATAGGAAGGCCATAAATTTCCTTGATGTTGCACTTTATGTGGAAAGGGAGAGCTGTCAAATGTAAACCTTTTAAGATACAGACAGTGGTTAATGATTTTTTTACATGCCACAAGTATGCATCCTCCACATTTGTTGGGCTTGTTGCCCTATGGTGAGTTCAAAAGCATTCATAATAATAGCTGAGAAGGGATGAACTGTGTGGGGTTGAAAATAGGTTGAAAGATAGAGGGTGCACAGATGGACAAGTAAGCAAATCTAAGAAATGGTTATTGGAATGTGGTAGGATGAATCTACAAACATTCAGATGTCAGAGTGAAGTTATTGATGTGGATGTTGTTAGAAGTAAGGACAGATTATATTTTGTTTCAAGGTATTCAACTTTGTCTCATGTTATGGAAGGAGTTATTAGGAATTTGTGGCATGTGGTGTGTTCATAGGTTCATAGCCTGGTACTAGGCTATCTGCCCTAGGGGCTATACAAGCCTAGCCATAACAATTCCCTGGCTATTTCTTCCCACACTATTTACTTCCCTGGACCCCTATCTAGGAGGGCGACTGACATGATCCCCGGGGTGAATTTCCTTTCTCCCATCCAATCGTCAAGGTTCCTTTTGAAGAGAGCCAAAGAGGCATTCTGCTTGACAAGTATGGCCAGTCTATTCCAGAGTCTGGGGAGTCTATGGGTCAGGAACCTATCCCTCCAGCATGTTTTGTTTATTGTGATGACAAGGTTTAGATCCCTGAAGCGTGTGGCTCTGAGGGATTGAGATTTCTTTAAGTGTTGCATGTACAACAGCTCTGGGTTTGACATGGCCTTGTATGTTAAGCAGAGATCGCCTCTGAGTAGACGATATGTGACAGAGTATAGCTGGAGTTTTTTAAGGTGATCAGCATAGGGCATCTGCTTTAGGGCTGTGATTCTTTTAGTGAGGTATTTCTGCGGCCTTTCCTGTTGTTGCAGAAGTCTTGAGAGGTACATACCAAATGGGGCATTGTATTCTATAATGAGTCTAATGAGATATGAGTACAGTGGGACAATGACCTCCTTTATCTGGATGAAAAGCCCTTAGTAATGAGGTGTGCTACATAGAAGGATTTCCTGACTGTTGTGGCAATGTGGTTATCGAAGGTGACACCACTGTCCACCTGTGTCCCTAAGTCTCTTATCACACTTTCAGTGTTTAGTGTACTGCCACCTATGTGGTAATTCACGGGTACATGTTTTTTTCCCAAAGGGGATAACTATACATTTCTTGGCATTGAGCTTGAGTCCATGGCTTTGGCACTAAGCATCTGTTACTGTAAGGCCCTTTTGCAGAGTATCCGTATCATTTGGGGATTCAATAATGGCTTCCAGTTTGCAGTCATCTGTGAACTTTGTTAGCCAGAGTCCCTTAGTGTTGGCCTATACTTCAGAGAAGTAGATGCCAAACAAGACCGGTCCCAGGACTGAACCCTGAGGTACTCCACTTGTCACATGTTTGGAGCTGGATTTGGATTAATGATGGAACAATAGGAATTTTTTTCCTAAACATGTCACTTTTTCCTATAGGAGAAGTTATAACTTAAAAGAAATGGTGAAATATTTTTTATAGATCAAAAAATTCATTAACAGGGAGTAAAGTTATGTTTCACTGTGGACATTGTAAGGTATGTCCTGAGGTAAAAAATCTAATGGGTACTAAGATTAATGGAAGAAATTTTATTTCATATAATTAATTTAAATGTGAATCAAGTAAGGTTTTCTATACAATAGGGTGTAATTGCAAGTTCCCTGTTTGGTATGTGGGTCAGACAAAATGCAAATTTAAAGTTCTGATGTTGGAAAATTTGTAGGACATTTGACCTGCCCTTGGAGGACATTAGAAAACAGAATTTGACCTGCCCAGTGGCTGAGCAGTTTACTATTATAGTACACGGGGAGTCAGATGCAGGTTTCTGTTTTTGTGTTTTAGCACAACCTTTTCTTTCCAGGGGAGGGGACTATGCTAGTAAATTAAATGAATTAGAGATGAAAATAATATTACATAATAAAACACTTTCCCCTAGGGGTTTAAATCAGGAAGTTAATGTGTGTTTTTAATGGAGTACAAATCTGGAAATATATATTTTGCATTTGTTATTTATATTTTTGCATTATTATATTAAGTATTTATAAATGGAAGTATCATTGTTAAATTAATTATTTAATTCATTGTTTAATTATTTAATTGGGATTGTACCTGAATAAAAATTTTGTGTATGCTTTGTTAAATCCTATGAAGGTGAATGACCTAGGTACAAGTGTGATTGAATTAAAAAGTTTGCACATTGAGCATTTAATTATTTTTTTGATTTCTTGTTTTCTGATTTGTGATACAACGTTTTCATAATCATGGCTTGGGTGCCTGCCAGAGCTTTTGTGTGATGCAATGTTTTTCATAATCATGACTTGGGGGCCTGCCAAAACTGGTGTGTGATACAATGTTTTTCATAACCATGGCTTGGGTTCTTGCCAGAGCTGGTGTGCAGTACAATGTTTTTACAATCGTGGCTTGGTGCCTGCCAAAACTAGTGTGTGATACAATGTTTTTTCCCTGCCAGAACTAGTGTGCAGCACAATGTTTTTCACAATCATGGCTTGTGTGCCTCCCAGAACTGGAGTGGGGGAAGAGCAAACTGACAAGACTTTGCCATGTTGCCTGTCTTCAGGAGGAAGGTGTGTGATACATGTTCAGGGTTCATGTTCCTGTAGCTGAATCCATAGTGGAGCCCATAGACCCCATGGGAAGTCTGACTTCAAGTCTTGAAGGATTAGATCAATCATGGAAATGGGTGATATACCATTACTGACAATTGCCACATGTCAAACTCTGAGCATATTATTGGCATGTACTGTGGGTTAAGGCTGAAAATTAAAAAAAAAACGAACTTCTCCTGCTAGCTGTTTAAACGATGGCCTCAGTTATTCATCTCTCACTTAGATGTATGTTGAATGAACAGGCCAAATGACTGAAATAAGATGTTATGGTTATAAGATAGAGAGGACAATAATATATAATATTATTATTTATAATATATAAAAATAAGTAAAGAAATAGATAAATAAATGTCTCACAATCATCAGATTTGCAGAGTGTAGAAAAATAAAGTTTAACTGTCAAAAGTGTGTGATGTATTTGTTAGTAATGGCAAACCTGGACAGGAAAAAATAATGAGAAGCAGATAATTTAATAATTTAATAATCATTATCTCCATAAAAGTAGCATGCGTCCTAGACACATCACCAGGAATATCATGCGTAATGAAATAACGCAAATCTCTGGGTGGTGCACCCAAGAATCAGTTATTGAAAAAGAAATACAGTTGCAGAGATGTTTACATCTATGAGGGTTACACTGAAAGGGATACTTGTTCTCCCTCAAATGATCCAACTTGGAGAGACAATCAGAATGAAGCATTAGTTGCTGCTGCAAGACCAGAGTGAGACATAGCAACTTTAGTGCAACAAACTGAGACTGCTGATTACTTATAGTACTGATAATGCTCAACTGAAAGATGTCATACAGAAACACTGGCTTACCCTCACCCAGACCATAAATTATGAGAAATCCTAGGAAATAGACCTTGCTTCAGATACAAGAATAAAAAGAGCATTAAACAGCTTTTATGTACCAAAGATGGCTTCTCCAAACCACCGATGTCTGGACCCAGAGGGATCTTTCAGTGTGGGAACTGTTTGGTCTGTGATTCTACAGATAGCAGCAACTTTTTTCAGCATCCTAATTCTGAATACACCTTTAAGCACAAACCCACCTGCAGCACTCCAAATGTGGTTTATTTAGCCACCTGTATGTCATGCTCCATTTTTTATGTTGGTAAAACCAATCAAGTATTTAAGAACAGAATCTTAAGGCATTTGTGAGACATACATGATGGGGATACATGTAATGCCCTTGCCTAGCATATTAAATCTTTCCCCACACACTCTTTTGTTTTTAAGGTTATTGAATGGATTCACATGGGAATGAAACAAGGAGATATCTCTAATAAAACTGAACTCAGTGAAGTTAAATAGATTATTAACCTACGGGCCAATCGCCCTCCCGGTTTAAATGAAGTGATTCCTTTGAAGCCTAAATTGAAGGCAAGAAGACCAATGATTGGTTAGCTAAAGGGTGTGCCCCTAAGCGAACCATATGATTGGTGCATTCATTATGAATGGAGGAAAGGGAATTGCCTCATTACTACATTTTTATTGGCTGTCAGTCTTTTATCAATAAAAGAGGGAATCCCTGCCTAATTACGATCTGATGAAGGTTTACTGAAAGCGCTTATCATTTCTCATTTACAAAGCAACTTTATTTTATTTCACAGAGTACTTTTTTGCTTTTTATTACTCTCAAGAGAGATTGTTTTTTAAGACATTATAATTAAAGAATTTTATTTTATTTTTATGACATACTGAGCGGCATTTGTTTCTTTACCTAGTGGAAGAGCAATATTTCAGCCATGGTGGTGCTGTTTGAAGTTTTTACTTAGTTTCTCTTTTTGTCTGCAACACCATTAGCAGTGAAAGATATTTGTTTCTTCTAATTTAATAATTTGGTCATTAATTTTTTTTTAGTGTAGGATTCCAGAATGAAGTGGCAGATTAAGAAAGAAAAGCCTTTATAAAGTCTATTAGGAAACAGCAATGTCAAAATCTTAACAGCAATATTTATTATGGCTGTAATATGGTAGTTATTTGGATTAAGATCATTTGTGTGAGACCTGTGAAGCAGGTTTTAATAGGAGAAAAATGAAAAAAAAAATGAGTTTGCCTCAGAAGTTCTTATATAAATCAGCAGTAAAAGTCATTGAAACTAGGGGCATCAGAGTGTTTTGATAACCTTTACAATTTCTTTGTTCTATTTATGGGAACTATACATGTAGAACAATGAGGTATGAGGGATGGCAGTAATTGAGCAAATTATGTAATATTGGAGTGAATGATAAATGATAAAAAGAAAACATGTACTGCATGGAAACAATGAAAACATATCACTATGGCTGCTTTATTTCTTATTTATGTATGTACATCTATTTCAGTGTTCCAGATGCAATATGATAAAGATGTTTAAAATAACATTTCTTTATTGCACTTCGGGCAACTGAGTTTAAAACTGTATTACAATGAAGTAGATTATATTTAGATAATCTAAGTATCATTCTAGATCAGAAACAATACATTTATGCGTGGGAATATTGGTTACATTAGTCCAGACTGATGTAAATAGATAGTATCAGTTATCACTTTGCCATCTAGTTTCGAGAAAGATTTTAGGTGATATTGATAGTCATTACACAAACATGTTATGGCTGTCCTTAAATGAGCGCATCAAAGCCATGACTCATTGAGCCCACTTATGCTAAAGAGCAATGGCCATGAATCTGCAAAAACAAACTAATAATGAGATGCAAATTAGAAATTATGCAAAACAGCATATGGTAATGAAGCCTTTTCCAACTTACTTGCAATTCATAGTCAGTCATTTGAACATTTTTGCAATATCCACAGATTCATTATAAAAGATGGAATTACACCTTTTCTGTCTTCTGCAATGATGCTGTTGCTGGCTATTTATCTTACTATTTTTAGCTGCTTGTCTTGGCCAATCCACAGCCGCTTCTGTCCACCTGCACTCACTGGCCAAGAAGGTAAAGACATAGTCATAGGATAACTCACAATAATTCTGAGATTCTTGATAGGTTCAGAGTGGACAGGGCTATTGAAAAAGTCTTATTTGGTATATATGGGCCCCACAGGAGCACTGGGGAGATTATTGGACTTCCTAACCCTGTGGACACAAAAGCATGTAAAACCCTCACTATACTTGCCATGGGGACCTTCCAGAAGCAGTCTAGGGACATGCTGGGCATCTTACAGGCTTCTCCTGGATGTACTCTTGGCACATGTAGATCAGTACATCTGTTTCACATTGATACCTCAGGACTTTGCCCCAGCTATGCATGCCTTGTATGGGATGGCACATTTCCTTGAAGTACTCGGTGTGATATACTGCACCCATGCTGCAATTAGGGCTCCATCTGGTCCACTGGTGGAGTAGTATTGAAATAGGAAGGTCTAGCATTCCATCAACTGTTATGTAGTGTATGATACATAGGTGTGCATCCCCAATGTCTCTGCCCAGCATCCTGACAGTGCATATGATTCCCATCATACCGCTCAACTGTACACATTTTTGCAGAATGCCCAGGTTTTGCCTCATATTTTTTTGTCTGTTTTTCACAAAAAATGTAGTTTTCTAAGAAATCTTTGGCAAGTTATTGAAGACTGAAATTAGAAATTAATGACAGCCGTTTGAGTTTAAGACTTCATACCCTTCAGAAAATTCATGCTAATGCAAAACCTGTTATTCTATCAACTTTCTAAGTTTATAAAAGCAATATTTAAAATTGTCCTTATTTTTGGGCCTTTGTCCCCCCACTTTATATGGCTTTGTCCACATTTCTTGATCTAAGAGGTAGAGAAGTATGATTCCCACATCTGGCACACTAGCTCACTCAAACACCTCCTCCTTTTCTTTTTCTTTTTCTTTTCTTTCCTATTTATTATTTATTTTCCATTTATTTACCAGGAAAGTCCAACTGGACACCAGTCCATTTTCAATGGAGGCCAGGGGAGATAAGCTTCAGTAAACAGTAAACATATGTAAACAAGAAAAAAATCATAATACAACTCAAACAATACAACAATATTGTGCAATACAGCATCTACTGGAAACAATAACAAAAGAAAAATTCTTACATTTGGTAGAGAAGAAGACAAGTTACAACAGAATGAGGAAAGAGAATGAGGTGTATAGTAATGTAGCAACAAATATGACAGATGTAGTTAGATATAAAGAGCTCAGAATTATCCAGGATGGTAACAAGGACAGAGCCAGTTTTCCATAAAACTGTGTCAAAGAGCAGTCAGATGAAATATTGGATGGAAATTTGTTCCACACTAGCAATAACACTGGAGAAGAGAGAGTCACCAGCTGAGTTGCTACCTTTGGTGGTTTTTAACAACACTTTGTTACTAGAGGGTAGGAGTCTGATAGTGGTATATGGTTATATTGTATTGTTGAGAGCAGGGATTTTATCTGGGTGGTGTAGGATCTTATGGGCAAGAAAAAGTTGTTTACAATGTAGCAAATGAGGAAATTCAAGCCAGTTAAGTTGTTTAAGTGCAGTGCAGTAATGTGATCAATGTGCGGCATTAGTAGCAAATTTGGCAATTTTATTGCAGCAAGATTCCAGCCTGATAAGATCAGTTTTACAATGTTTGGTTCGTATTGGAGAGGCATATAAGAGACATGACACAGTTGACAGAAGGTGTGTACGGGCGATAGTAGGAACTGTTTGCTTCAGTATAGAAGACCTATTTTCTTGTGAGCATTTTAATAATTTGAGAAATGTGGATGTCAAATTTCAGATTATTGTCAATTTCAATCCCTAACAGTTTTGTGTGTGTTACTGGGGCAATAATGGTTTTATTTTTGGACTCCAATTTGAAAGTGAAATGAGAAGAGGGAGTTCACAGGGATAAAAGAGAAGAAGTTTTGTTTTATCGGGGTTTAGAATGTGGTGTGAGTTGATAAGCCATGTTTCTACAGATAGGAATGAATCTTGAGTTATGGTGTGAAGGTCTACTAGGGAGGAAGCTGCACATATAGGAGTAGAATCATCTGCATATTGTATAACAGAGTAATGAGGAGTGGAGGTGTGAAGCTGATTGGTGAAGAGGGAGAAGAGTAGAGGTCCAAGAATGGAGCCTTGAAGGACCCCTAAAGTAACTGATAAGAGAGTAGTGAGGTGGTGTTGCCAAACTACTGCCTGCTTACGCTCAGCTTTAAAACCAATTGATAAAGCAGCTAGGATAGGACATCAATCAGTTTGCTATGATTTACCATATCAAAGGCTTTGGAAAAGTCTAAAAATATGGCAGATACAAACTGTCCTTGATTTCTAAAGTGATTAACTATGTTAGTAAAGGTGAGTAGGGCTGTGGTGGTACTGTGATAAGGACAAAAAACATTTTTTGTGTTAGATATTAATTTGTTGGTGTGAAGGTAATCCAAGAGTTGAGTATGAATGACTCTCTAGGATTTTAGATAACGGAGATAGAATGGCAATCAGACAATAGTAAGTTCAGTGGAATTGCCTTCTTTATGTATGGGAATAATGTGGGAGATCTTCCAGATAACAGGTACTGTTCTCTCAGCTAAAGATCTATTAATGAGTATTGCTACAGGATATGCTATTCCTTCAGTGGCAATCAGAAGATATTCTGCAGGGAGATTATCTGCAGCGAGTGTAGTAGGTTTATGTTTAAGCAGTAATTTTTTATGGTATCTGTAGATACTGGTTTAATGTAAATTGGTATTCTGGGGGCTGTTGCTGAGCTTGGAAGAAGCAGGGGCAAGGTTACTGGAACTGTTATAGGAATTGGCAAGAGCTAACACAGGTTCTGTTAAGTCATTATTTAACTGAGTTGCTATGTTATCAGAGTCACTGTTTGAGCTTGGAGATGGAGTTGTTATTTTACCTGGGGATTGTTGTGATGTTTTTTCTGAATGTTATGTTAGTAGTTAATTCTGTCTAGTTTTATAAGTTTTCTGGCTTTGTTTTGAAGTTCTAAGAATGTTTGTTTAGTAGTTAGGGTTTTAAATTTATGATATTGTTGCCAGACCTTGTCTCTAGATTTAAGAAGGGATCTACACTCTTTACTCAGCCAGGGAGCATAATTGGTCTTACTCTGATGGTTCTGGGGGGAGCATGACAATTTAAAATATATAGAAAAGTAAAGTTAAAGGAGTTAACAGCATCTTCTAGGGAAAGTTGTTTAAGTGAGTCCCAGTTACAGCATTTTAGGACAGCGATAAATCTATGTGGATTGAAATATTTTATTTTTAATAGTACAGTATGTGATTTGGTTATTGTGGAATGTATGGGTACATACAAGAAAAGTAGGCATGTGGTCACTCACACCATCAGTAAGACAACCTGCCTGAGATGATAGGGAAGGATTGTTAACCAGAACCCAATGCAGGCTAGATTGGTGTTTGGTATATTTGTCAGTTCTAGTGGTAGATGTAATAAGCTGGGTGAACCCATGTAGGTTAATATGAGATATTGGGGTCTGAGAGGAGCAATCTATGCAATCAATATTGAACTCACCCATCAAGACTGTTTCCTGTGGAAGGTAAGTAGAGGACCATTGTAGTATGTCTTCCAGTGTGGGAATATTGTTTCTTGGAGGTATATAACCAGCAATGATGTTGCTGTATTTGTTGGGTTGATTTTTAATTTTCTAAAGATTAGTTCTGAATTTCCAAAGTCAGGAATGATTAGATCAATGTAATCTAGTGTTAAGCAATCTTTAAAAACAATAGGTACTCCCCCTTCTATTTTAGTTAACCTGTCCTTACATAATATATTATATCCAGGAGGTATAATTTCATTGCTATTATTGGTGGGTTTTAGCCAAGTCTCTGTTAGTATTACAATGACAGGAGAATAGAGGGAAAGTAAAGCATGTAGATAATGAACTTTATTAATAATAATTCTTATATTCATATTAAAGAGAAGAAGTGAAGATTTGTTTTAAGTATGAAGTTGAAAACAGCTATCTGTGATAGGGCAATTAACTGTGTTTCATAGTGGGATGGGGCCAGAATTAGGGTGAACATTACCAGATTGGCATAATTCCTTTAACAGGTGTAATAGTCATTTGGTAAATTTGTATTGTAAGTTGGCATGTTTTAGATAGGTTAGAGAAGTGTTTGGTGGGGGTTGGAATTTGTTTACATGATAGTCTAGGTAGTTATTACAGAACAGACTTGGAGCAATGGTAAAGTTTAATGAGTTGTCTGGGTGGAGTACAGAGGATGTTTGCCAGGAAGTCAATAAATTCATATTGTTAGTAAGTCTAGATACTTGGGATAGTAGAAGAAGTAAAATATATGTATATGAAATGCAATACATTAAGGTAGTGGGTAATAAACATGCACTAGAACAGAGGAGGTTTTACCAAATAAGTAAATAATGGTCACACCTTATAAAAAAACTTGGCTGAATTAAAGAATGGATTGTTTATCAAATTGTCTAGGAGGCTACTGTTGGCTCTATGTGGGTGGATTCAGTTAATAAATTGACCTAGAAGACATCTCTGAGTAGTGAACTACTGGGTTGTAATTAGTGGTTATACAGGGGTGGGATTTAGGTAGTGGATACTATTGTATAATGAGAATGACTGCTATTTGCTAATGTGGTGTGGGTGGGGTAATTGAAGTATAAATGTAATTGATGTGGGGGTGGGTGGGAATGGGGGTAGGGTAAGGGAGCAGAGTGAGCCTGAGCAAAGTGAGGGCGAATGGAGCTCGATGAACCAGGGGACACAGTAGGTGATACTATCAGAACAAAAGAATCGGGAAAAGTTAAAACCAAAGCTATTATGAAGAGATAAGACCAGGCCAGTGCAGTTGGGTGAGGTTTTCAATTAAAATCTAAGTAGAATGTAAGTAAGCACTACAAAAAAAAATCTCCAATAGCATTGTACCTTCTTAGTAGATTGGTTGCCTCACAAATGGAATGATTTTCCATAGTAGCTGTAGTGCACCACCAAAGCACCAATATGGAAAGAAGCAGTGAAACTGAAAATGGCACTAGACACCAAGCTCAGAGTTTAAATACCATAAGGCATGCTGGGAGAGAAGGCGAAAGCACAAAGGCGAAGTTGAGAGACAATCAAATATCTATGGGAAAAACTAACTGCTCACTGGTACCAGGGGACACAGCAGATGATACTATCAGAAAAAAAAACAATCAGGAAAGCAGAAAAGTAAAAAACAAAGCTATTATGAAGAGAGAAGACCAAGGCAGTAAAGTTGGGTGAAGGTAAATAAAGTCTAAACCAACACCATATAGTAAAAAATGAAGGGGAAGGTAAGCCAGAAAGACAGAAAGCAAAATATATGATAGAGGGCAGGGGAGTAGGGGTTGTGAAAATTAACAGAGGATAAACTGAAGGGGAGGGGTAAAAAAGGTGTGGTGGTATGCTAGGAGCTGTAGACTAAACAAAATAAATTAGATATAGTGTATTATAAACATACAACAGTAGCAGCCAGAGCCTATAGATTTAACTGAATGGCTGTGGGGAGGTCAACTTGACTCAGAGGTATCAGCTGGGTTCCAGTAAACTGTTTTACTGCCTGAAGTTATCACACAAGAATGAAAGTGTAAAGGGCAAAATGGTTTTGGTACTTTGTGATTCTCATGTAAAATATTAGATATGTTCTTTGACAATTGACCATTCTACATCAGCTATGACAGTTAATGGGTCTTCTGGGACATTTCCTTACACTTCTTCTTCCAGGACTTAGTCCAGGTATAAGCTGTGCAAACGTGAAGCTTTCTGGCAGACTGAGTACTGCATATATAGAATCATATCCATATTTATATGAGGAACTGTTGAACATCACCTTAACAGAGTATTCTGACTCCAGAATATTTTGGTACTAGGACAGCAAATTAGATCATTCAGCATCAGATATGATGGTTACGGTTCTTCAGGGACACTTCCTTACACTATACAAAATCATATCCATATTTATATGAGGAACTGTCAGACATCACCATACCAGAGTATACTGACTCCAGAAATTTTTGGTCCTAGGATAACCTTGTTCATTATTTTCATCAAAAGTCTGAAGTTCCTGGAGGTAAATTGGGTATGGGATAAGACTCGGCTGAAGAAATGTGATGCTGGATATTTACTGGAGCCATGGCTAATGACACAGGAAGAAATTCAAGTGGAGCTGCAGAACACAACTTCAATATAGCCTTCAGTCTGTCATGAATCCTATTGTCATTGATAGAGTCTTTGGCCTCCTGAAGAGTCATTTTAGGTGTCTAGATGAGTTGGTGGTGCCCTTCAGTATGATCTATCTACTTCATGTAGGATGTTTATTGCATGTTGCAGTCTGCATAACATGAACATGTGCAGATCAGGTGGTGAAATGACCCATGTCATCACTGCAGCTCCCACTTCCAATTCTACTACCACTAATGCTGACTAACTGGCAACAGTAGTAAGGAACCCCATGTGGCAGGCTCTCCACAGCCTACAGCTTCACAGGTATAGAGGGAGCATCTAGTCCAGAGCTATGGACCATGACATTCAGATTACAATTTCCTTTCTTGTAAAAAAAAAAAAAACACAGTGTGTAAATGATGTGTACATTGATATTTCTAGGCTACGCTGTGTGACGAGTGATAATGGAGAAGAATGGACTGAAATAGCATCTTTGTATGACAGTTAAAGTGTTGGTGCAGAAGCGTAGTTGTACACATGTATGCTGCTGTCATTACTTTTTAAATCATGATCGCAAATCCAGGATTCTATATTATCACCAAACTTTTTATTTTATCCTCTTTCTAAGCTTATAGGAGCAATATTTAAAATCTGTCCCTATTTTTGGGGCTTTGTCTCCCCATTATGTTTGCCTTTGTCCAAAATTCTTGAGTTAGAGGTTGAGAGGCATCGAAAAGAGTGAACCCTAATTCTGTCAAATATCTTTCATATCCCACTCACTTCACAGACCTTTTCCAATGCTACTGCTGATGAACATTAATAATAAAGATGCTTTAAAGTACAGTGGGGACTCATGTCATTTTACCCAAATGTTCTATACAGCCCTTTTCAGTAAATCCAATGGGATTAGCATTGCCATGTTCTAAATGTCTCAACTAATTAAAAAGCATATCTCTCAGCTGTCCAGATTTTCACCTCATATTTTTAGTCTGTCCCTCATAAAATGTGTGATTTTCTGGAAAATCACTGGAAACTGAAGGCACTAAATAATGAGATACATTTGAGTTTCAGACTTCATACAACTCAGAAAATGCATGCAATACAAATTTTATAAGAGCAGTATTTAAAATTAGTTCCTATTCTGGGGCCTTTGTCACCCATAATATTAGGTTTTGTCCAGATTTCTTGTAGTATGAGGTTGAGAAAGATGTACTTTGGAGCAAACAATTGCAATGACTGCACTACTTAGTACAGTAATTTCTTTGCATTGCTTTGTATTTCAGTAAAGGTCCTGAATTTGGTATATGCTTATTTACTGCACCTGTGCAGGTATTAGTGATAGTGGAGAATGCTGGACTGAGCATAACTTGAGTACATATTCATACAGGCGAGTTACGCTCAGTCCAGAGTTCTCCATTATCACTATGTGGTGCATGATCTACTGTCACTGCTCATCAGACACTCCTCCTTTTCAAAAAAAAAAAAAAGTGTATATATATATATATATATATATATATATATATATATATATATATATATATATATTTTGTGTTGGAACAGATACTCATATTACTGTTGATAGAAACCATGCCTCAGTACTCAATGACTCCTACTCAGTGATTTCATAAGGCAATTTTAATTGTTTTGGACAGTACTTTCTGCTGAGGTTGTATGCCTATGTATGTGCATGCTGAAATGTTAGAATTAGTAAAAGGTGATACTTCGTTATCATCACAAGTTCATACCTTGCAGTTGAATAAAAAACATATGACATTGTTTTTATAGTATGCAATGTTTTCTCAATTTGAACTTTGTTGTTTGTTGAGATACTGCTCATCAGATTAGTTCATCATGCACAATAATTTGTGGTCTCAGAGAAAAAAGCATCATCATTTGTGCAGCAGTGAGGGTGAAGTGACACCAGGGTTTTTTTCCATGGCAGAATACTCATTTTAATCTCAAGTTTCTTATTTGCATTTCTCTGAAAAGTTGTGTATAAATACTTTTAAGTTGTAGATAATTGCTATTTGTAACAATGGTAATACCTAGAGCATTAATGGGGTTAATACCTGGAACCCTATGCTATGATATATAGCTTTATTTCCACAGTTCCATGAGGTTTTAAAGAGTAACATTAGTGAAGTTAAATGCATACAGTTGAAAAGTACTCTAGATACATTCCACCTTTTTTTTTTTTTTTTTTTTACTTTGTTTAATAAGTTATTTCTGTTTGAGTTAAACATTGTCATGCGTGTCAAGGTCAAATTGTAAGTGACAAAAATGTCACATGAATCACAGTAGGACAAGATCAAATGTGCAAATGATTTCGAACAAGGGTTGGTTAGCTGTTTTATTTTCATAACCTGCTTGATGCATGTGATCCTGCAGACACTGATCTGACAGTGCTGCAGGACCAGGACCTCGAATGAGAGGTTTTACCTGATACAGATGAATCCTGTCATGGCCTGCATGAAATCCATTGTGTTTGCCTCCCTGACTAATTACAGTGCTTTTCTTGAGAAGCACTTATAGACTCATGTGATCTGACCTCATGTGTCCTGCAGTACCCTGTCCCCTTCCCTCTTACTTGAGTCTGGTAAGTCCTGAGTACCTGCTTAAAAATATTATCGCTATTCTTGAAGTAAACTCAATAATTTTATGTACTTTTGAGATTTATCTTATTAATTTTCAATATTTATATATTTTTTTCTTAATTTACAAATGCCCACAGTTTCCTTAGTCTTCTGTCACCTAATTCAAGTAATCTTAAATTAATATGCCTGTGTTAAACTTACTTGTGTAAGTTCAGGGCCATTTAATTGTTTATCTCTATGAACTGCAGTAATACATGAATTCATACAGCAACTTATGCACATAATTATGTCTGAGCTATTCATGAATGCATGTGAATGCACTCAGGAAAGTGATTTCATCTGTAGCTCTCTTTCTTCCTTCTGTAGTGGTACAACCTTCCTACATTCACACCACATGTGCATCTGTTTAGCATTCGCCATCTCCAGCACTCGCTGGATGAATATCATTCTCAGTATAGCTTTACAAGAGTACTATACCATATTTGTAATATCCTTCTGTAATGATCTGCAACAGGGTCATCTTCTTTTATCATCTTCATAATTGCAAATATTCCTTTCCAAATACCATTCTTCTACCTATATCTCCTCATCTTTACTCCATTAATCCTTGATTAAAAAAAAAACACACTCAAGTACCTGCTCCTCCTTCTGCCTATAGATGATTCCAATTACTCTCTTTGTAATCTGGTTCCAGTTGTTCATCAAATTAAACCTATCTCTTAATTCACTATTTCTTCTCCTGCATCTTTTCTCTTATCATGTTTCTATAAGAACTCTTCTGAAAATACTGGTTACTAGATCAAAGAATCCTCCAGCATAACAGCCATCCTCCTTTCTGTAAATTATATTGTTTATAAGAACTGAGCGAGATAGCCATTCACTGAACTGTTCATCTCTTAGGTCCTCTCAGATTATCAGTATCCTCTCTACCTCCTTAAGGCAGCATTTAAATGAATCATTAATACTTTGGCCCCACTTATCTGTGAACTGCAATTGATACCTTAACAGCCTTTGAATCATCCTGCCAGTACTGTCCTCTATTTTTCTCATGACACTTCCAGCACTTTTGCCAGGCAGACCATTCCAATTTTTCATTTTCTATGCATCCCAGACTTTGTGCAATATTTCCAGCTGTCATATGTCATCTGAAATCTAGTAGATCTCATCCTCCAGGTGTACTCAGAGCCCTAAGTTTTTCCTTCACCATCCTCCCCTGTTTTCCTTTTCCAGCCTCACCTGTGAAAAACTAAAGATGATTTGTATATTCCATCCAAAATAAAGCTATTTTGACTTACTGATTGTAACTGTTTCTTTTTGACTTGGTGATTTTTATAGGAAATTACTTGAGGCATGGAATAGTCTCCTAATTGTGCTTTAAGAGAGGCACATGAAACATGCACGTTTATTTAGAGAAAATAAGGATTCTGATCTGTTCTTGAGTTACATTTATTGGTATTAATGTCTCAAGCAGTTACAGATGGAGACACAATAATAATCCTCTATGTTATATTAAATAACTTTACTTGTGTTATGTAAGTATCTCCAAGAAATGAAACACTATTGATTTTGCTGTAAAAACTGCTCTTTACTAAAGAGAAAAGAAACTTTCGGGCAAGTGAAAATGTAGGACAAAAATAGAGTACATAAATAATTACATCAATATGTAGAGCTTTGTAAAATTTGCTAAACAATAATTCTAGAGTTAACATCTAATGTGCACTGTGTAATAAGAGCAATGTGCATGCAGGCAGTAAGATTGAATTGCAGGATATGAGTAAGAGGAGAAACAAGAAACTAGGATTAAAAGTGGAATAAGTGGAATTGTTAAAACAAGTATAAAAACAACCTTCTGTTGTTCTGTGTAGAAAACACTGGTTATATTATTGTAATTCATTTCAGTTCACACAAAAATGCGAATTAAAGTGTATCTTTACTCAAAACATTAAATTTGTCATTAGTTTCTACCACTTATAGAGATGTAAGCTTACCTGTATTTATAAATTCTCACCTCTACAAATGAAGCTAAAAAACTCTAATGCCCTTCATCAAGGTAACAGGTACTAAATAAAACACTACTTAGAATAACAAGCACAACATTGAAAAATGCTCCCCGAATAACTCACACCACTAAAGAAGTCATAAGACTTATGGATACAACTTGAAAAATCTGACAGAATAACAAATCTCTTTTAAATTTCTAGGTCTATCACTGTCCTCAGGACCAAGACAAAGCCCTTGTAGAAAAGGACAAAAGGACTCAGAACTCTTCCCAGAGTAATCCAAATCTCTTTGGTCCAGCATCAACATCCCTCACCTTGGCAGAAAAGTCTAACCTAGTCTTATGTCAAATGGTACTATTAATACTATAGCAAACTACTTTAACTCCCACTTTATCAACACAGTAACCACACTAGATAGAGCCACATGTTCTCATCCATGTTATGATAAGCTTGAAAATATACCACAAACTAACACCTTTAAACTAAAAGCCATCCCTGTTGTATCCATCAAAAACTCCTCCTTAAACTGAAGTTAACTGCTCTAGAAGGTGATAACCTGCAAGCAGAGTGTGTCAATGCAGCAGCTGAGGCCAAAGCATTTCCAGTTTCTATTTTTATAGATAAATCCATTACTGAGCATATGTTCCTGGTATATGTAAACAGTCATACATTGTACTAATATATAAGGGGAGAAATGCTTCTGATCTAGGTAACTGCCAGTCCATAACTATACTTCCTTCTCTCTCAAAAATCTCTGAGTATCGAGAGCACCATCAAATTCTCCATTACCTATTCAACAATAATCTCATTTCAACTACACAATTTGGTTTCTGCCACCACCATAGCACCACTACTGTTTGGATATCATTTTTAGAAAGTATCAATTGACACTGTAATACTAGCAAATCAGTCTCAGCCATTTTTGGACCTCTCCATGGCATTCCGTATTGTTCCACATCAAAAATGGATCCAGACTCTAGCAGAACTTAACTCATCCCATACAACATTATCATAGTTCAAGAGCTACCTAAATAATTGCACTCAAGCAGTAAAGTAGCCAAACACATGTTCCTAAATCCCAGTCTCTATAGATGTCCACCAAGGGTCCATTCCTGGAGCCTTGCTATTCAACATATACACAAGCTTTACACCGTTACATCTCCATACACTATGATTCAATATGCAGATGATGCTATGATCATTTTCTCTACCCACTCATTGGGACAGCTACAGACCATTACACAGGAATCCCAGTTAGCAGTAGGACAATGGATATATATCGCTCACCATATACGTAATGCTAAAAATAAATACATAAATAAATAAACTGATGCACTTCCTCAATAAAACTATTTCCCAAAACTCAAATAGTTTTAATATTTCCGCTGCTCAAAATATTAAACTTGAGCACATTTCCTCCAACAAGCTGCTTGATGTATCAATTAATGATAAGCTAGTGTTTGATATTAACATATATAATGTCATAAATGCAACTTGCCAAAGGATTGGAACTCTGTACTAAGCCAAATAACTTCTTATTGGCCTACATCATAAATTTACTGCACATACTTTTATCATACCAAGACTCCTATATGCTGGCCCTATCCTCACTAATGTACAGAACGGTCTCCTAGGAAAGCTTGACCAATGCCAATAAAATCTCCAGATTCACTGATAATTTGCCTAAAATCATTGCCTTGCACTCTCAAAAATAAATTAGATGGAATTTCCAAACTAACCTCACCACTCTAAAGATAAAGTCCTGACTCAACATTTTAAATTCCAGAACTCATCAGGGAATGCTTTCTGGTCCAATTGTTTCTCCAGGATATGGAATACCATATCCAGCCTGCTTATGGAACTAGACAATAAACTTAGTTTTAAGATAAACCTTCATGCTCATCTCCTAAATCAATCTACACTTTCTTCTTACATATTCTTCTGTCCCATCACTCATGACTAACCTACTCTAATTATACAGTCGATCATTATCTAACTTTCCATTCCTCCACAAATACCTCTGTCCCCATCTACCTTATTAATAATCAAAGTACTACTATTTTGGAGCCCATGATATTGCTACTACTTTGGAGCCCTCATATTTTAATCTGGTTTTGACATTTACTAGCTTATTTATATTGTGATATTTTAACTAATTGTAAAGTGTCTATTGCGTAATATGAGTTTGATTTGTATGTATGACTGTATGCAACTATGAATTATAACTGATACAGCTTTTGCCTACTTATCATGCTAGCTCAGCTATGATAGACATAAATGCTTTACATTTATGAATCTTGTTTTTTCTTGGAGCTCTACTTAAAAGGGGGTTTGCATGGCCTAGATCAGGGGTCTGCAACCTTCACTATCAAAAGAGCCATGTTGGCCTTTCTCCTACCAAATAAAATTCATCTGTAACCACAAAACATACTTGACCTGTAAAATGAAGATAACATAGCGTATTAAGTTTTATATATAGTTATTATACTATATATAAAAGAACTAAGTTTATAAGAGCAATATTTAAACTCCATTCCTATTTTTGTTCCTTTGTTGAGATTTTTATTGGGATCGCTCATTTGCTGTCAGTGTGTGTGTGTGTGTTTGTGTGTTTGTGTGTGTGCGTGCATGCGTGCATGTGTGTGTGTGTGTGTGTGTGTGTGTGTGCGTGTGCGTGTGCGTGTGCGTGTGTGTGTGTGTGTGTGTGTGTGTGTGTGTGTGTGTGTTTGTGTGTATGTCATACCTTTCATCCTCTTAGAGTAAGAAATCTGTACCTCTTAACAAGTGTATTTTATAATTGCCCTTTGAAGAAGTTACACAATTGAATGATGTAATGTGTTTTACTTATTGTCATTGGTTCTTATAGTTTCAAAAGTTTTATATAAGATACACTTACAAAAAATCTTGTATTAAGGTCTGATGAAGTGGGTATTTCACTCATGAAAGCGCTCACCTACTTGTTTTTTATTTTAATAAAGATTGGCTGTGTTTCAAATGCCGTACTGGATTTTATTCAGAAATCTGGACAAAGCCATAAATAATGGGGAGACAAGAGGCCCACAAATAGGGACACTTTAAATATTCTCAAGATTGTTTTTTTTTTTTTATGACCACTTTTGAGGTCCCTTGGCATCATCATACACTGAAGCTTTGAAATAAGTCCATCTGATCTCATATTTTTTTTGATGCTCTCAAAATTTTCAACCATTCACGATCTCTGTCTAAAGTATTATTGAAAGATGTGAGGTTTTCTGATGCAATACTTCCATTGTATCTCTGATAACTGTCCAACTGTTTGGGAGATACAAATGTGACCACTGATGCTCAGGCCATACAATCACAACATTTGTAACATGTCAAAGCTGGTAAAAAAAATATGCATACATATATATCAAGAGTGGGAGAAGAAGAAGTACATATAGCAGTTACTCCAGAGGATTAAGGCAACAGGCTGTTAACAAGATGCATACCCTATAGTCCAGGTTTGTTTACCTCTGTCTCCATCTACCTACTAGGTGCTTCTAAGAAAGTTACTTAGCAAGACACTGTTCTAGGGCAATTAGGAGATGATTGGGCTAGACTCTGTACTGGTCTCTTGAACAACATACCATCTATCTACCTACAAATTATGACCATATCTATAATTGCTGCCTCCAGAATTGTAAATTCTGTTGCAACACATTTTATATAATTTTTAAATGCTCTACAGGGAAAGTGTTATGAGGATTACCTTCAGATAATTAATATGTTATTGTTGAAGCAAAGTATGCTGCATTCACTGAATTCATATATATATATATATATATATATATGTATGTATATATATATATATAGATATATATATATATATATATATATATATATATATATATGTATTTTATAGTCACAAATAATTCATCATTTTTATCTTGCTTTCCACAACCAAGTCAAGCCCAAAATAAAATGTTTTCACTAAGAGCAATATAAAGCCATGCAAAGGGTTACCTTCTTGTTCCACTCACAAGCTATAAAAGCATGAAATACTTTCAAGAAAGCTTAGCAAAAGCACTCCTTTTAAAAAGCACCAGACTTTCTCAGTGCTTTACTCCTAGATTGTGTATTATAAGGAATGAAAATGAAATGGAAGATTTGTATTATGACCCTTTTATTCAAGGTCATTAAAAGCATGATAATGAATGCTTAAAAAGTTTTCAGTACATGCAAGAATCTAAATCTCATCATAATCCGTGTGACCTTGGTTATTGTAGATTAAAAAAAGGAAAACAATAAGTTAAATCCTTATTACAGGTTAATGAAATTGAATGACACTAATCCTATACAATCTAAGTGACTGTAAAGTGAAGATTATTGCAAAATGAATTCACAGTAATCCCATACAAGCTATTGCTGTGGCTGTTACCTTGCAAGGAGTGAATGCAATTTGCAAAATGGCTTTTCACCTTCAGAAAGTTTTTAAAGAATATATTCTTGATGTATTGGTGTGTTTTTTTTTTTTTTTGTTATTAAAATCATCATAGTTTCTTGTGTAGAATGCAAAATAGTGAGTACTTAATGTCCTTTAATATTTTTTTATTTCTTAGGGATTACTTTTAGAAAGCAGAGTTTAAGGGGGACTATAAAACTGAGGCATGCATGGATGTACAGAACAATTACATTTAATGAAGGAAAAAGTTACTGAAAATATATAGGGAAAGAAAGCACAATCAGTATGTATTGATGAACATTCTCCATGACTGCATTAATGGAACATAATTCAAAGCTTTAAGGAAAAAGGAAAAAGGTAGGAGTACTACATAACAGAGAGCTTGCATGTGTGGTAGGATTGCCACTTACCATGGAGATGACATGCTTGTTAGGAGTATCACTTGCCAGGGAGCTGGCATTTCTGGTAGGAGTGCCACTTACAGAGTAGCTGACATATATGGTAGGAGTACCACTTACTAGAGAGTTTGCATGTATGGTAGGAGTGCCACTCACCAGGGCCTTTGCTTGTGTGGTAGGAGTGTCTTTTTCCAGGAAGTTTACTTGTGTGGTAGGAGTGCCACATACCAAGGACCTGTCATGCGTGGCTGCAGTGCTACATACCAGGGAGTCAGTATGTGTGGTAGGAGTGCCGCTTGTCAAGGAGCTGGCATGTGTGGTGGCAGTGCCATTTATGAGGGAGAGGTTGTGTGTGGTTGAAGTTCAACTCACCAGGGAGTTAGCATGTGTGGTAGGAGTGCCACTTACCAAGGAACTGGCATGTATATTAGAAGTGTCATTTATCAGGGCATTGACAAGTGTGGTATGAATGCCACTTACTAGGGATGTGGCATGTGTGGTACTGGGCATGTGCCCTCTTTGAGCAGATATAGCAGAGCTCACAAGCTGTCACAGAGATGGCTCATTTGTTAGAGGATGTGATCTCTGAAGGGAAAATGACAACTACCATTCCAAGTTCACTTGGCTGTTACCTGGAGGAATGAGTGGAGCACAGGACTTTCACATCTGGGAAAGAAGTGGGAGAGTGGAGAAGCTGGAAAGGTAGGGCTAACTGGTAAGCATGGAACCAGATGGAAATAGATGAATACTTTAAAATGTACTTATTTTATGCATATGATTAGATATGCTAAAGCTTATATGAGCAGATTTTAGCATATATGATCTGGTTTGCATGAAGCATGATACCTTACACATGCAATGCAAGCAAGAAGTTATCCACTGAATTATGGGATAAATGCAGGCACTGCTGCTAGGATAGAGAGTAAGGCCTTAAGCAACATGTGAAGAGAAAACATCAAAATGTAAACAATGGTGTATAGCATGCTTTATAGCCTGAACTTTATAATATCATGCAAAATTTGTAACAATATAAGTAATGCCAGGCTATGGTCCCAAAAAAATATGGCATAACCATCCAGGCAAACATACTAGTTTATTTTTGACTCCCTTTTATGTTCATCTCAGGATTATTGCATTTATTTATATTTTTCTAAAGGATAAAATTATCTACATAAAGTGGGATGCTTAGTATGATTGCAAAGAAGTTTTGAGAATCTGAGGAGTCTTTGTGATGCCATCCATCTTTATGAACTTCTTGAGAGTTTTTTAGTACTTAGTCTATAAATATTGTTTGCCTGATAAGTTAGCTTCTTACAGAAATGAGCATTTGTTGTTACCAGAAATATGTGCTGAAAAGAAGTCAAAGTCATTGGGTGATGATGCCTTTTATTTATAGTAAAGCCTACACGAAGAAGCAGGACGTTGGCTACCCCTTGTGTCCATCCATTTTATTTTTCTCTCACTACTCCTATCATATTTTGTGGAATAACACACGACACACCAGTCAGAACTTTATGCCATCTTCATACAATAGAACAAGTGACTGTCTTTATCAAGCAAGATGATATTGTATGTCTGGGGTTTCAAAAGATTATCTAGGATATTTACATAAGATGGATTGCATGTCCTTGGTTTCAATAGGCAGTATAGGATAGATGCTTTACATAAGGGAAATGTTATGGCTTGTGAACAGAGGAATATGTGAAGGTTGCATTACTTAAATAGCACTGCAGAGACTTCACAGTTTGCATACACATTATAAAGTCAGCAAAGATGCGAGTTTTGATGGAACACACATATTCAAATGTAAATAGCTGATGTACAGTGGCAATGGGACACTATATTAAATAGTTTGAAGTTTCAGAGTGATGCAAGAAAGGAGGACTTGCACATGCCAATGTGTTCAGGAGGATTAAAGGATATGGTTCTAACAAGAATGAAAGACAGTAAAGCAGTCATACTTTGTTTACGTTGTGCAGTTCTCTGATATTGCCTGTTTATCGATAAGATTACCTTTAAAGAGGCAGTGAATATGAATTCATAAACATTACAATTCTTGCATATTGCAATGGGGCCAGCTGCATGTGCAAAGCATTACACACAAAAAACAGAAATAGTCTTTCAAGAAACATGATACTTAATACACTGCACTTAAAATAAGCATGCTGCTGTACATAGACACATTCAAGCGAATGTTAGTACACATATCTTTGTGTTCCATTTGACAGAAGCTTTTTTGTTATGCTGACATGGATGACTTATTGTGAAACGGTAACATTCTGGCGATGAGCCATGGGTACTCATATGGTTGGTGGGCTTAATTAAGAAATTCCCTTTAAAAATTGCATTATACACAAGGGTTCTTTGTAAACCAAAAAAAAAAAAAAAACATGCATTTCATTATATAATGTTCTAAGTTGTGGTTGGGTGTGTGTCTTACTATTAAATGTACTTATGTGAATTTTGTTTTAGTAGTGAATTAATATATCTAGTGCCAATGCTGTAATCATGTTTTTGTGTGCCAGTTTTATTTATGCCAGTTTTAATCTTAATGGAATTTAACATGCCAAAGTTAATTTGAGATATTTAAATATGTTAATATATATGCATTTTTAAAACAAGGCTTACTTTAATTGACTAATTGTTGCTGGAAATGGTTGCCTTGAACTGACTGGTCAGGATTTTAATTATCAGCTTTGTATTTGCAGTATTTTTATGCATGCAAGGCTTGGCAAAGTGCCCAACATAGGTACTAAAAATTGTCAAGGAAATAAAGTGAGATAATTACGTCTGCAAGCTGATGCCCCTCTCTCCTCTTTATATAGAAAAACTGGGCTAACTGGATGGCACAGCGCTGCTTGCATAGAAAATTCTGAAAATGCTATGACACAGTGATGTTTTCAGCCTGGAAAGGACACTGATAGCAAGCTTTACAAGTTTCCACAACTATGTGGGTATGATTATAGTGAAAAACTGCCATTTCAGGTCTAATGCTCAATGACATGTCCAGCAAAATAATGTAAAAGTAGCTGAATGACAGGTTAGTTAGCTTTTTAGCTGGTAATTAGTGTCAGGTTTAGAATTGCTGGTACTTTAAAGAGAACAGGACTTACTTAAGCAGATGAAGTATTTTGATGGGTGCAGAGCAGAAATCAATCTGTTACATTCTGCTGACCCGCTATACCTGGTTTTCATTGAGGCCTTCAGGTTACATAGTGGGAAAATCAGAAACCTAATAGAACATATAGCTAATGAAGGCATCTGAGGATTAAACAGTTGATTAAAAAGCAGTTAGCAGTGGCTGGGGTTAAAAAGGGTGCATCCTCCTTTGGCCTGTGATCTGTGGATATTAAGAGTTTGTTGTGGAGCTTCTAGTACTGGAGATACTTCTTACTGAATACAACCTCCAGCAGATTGGAAGCTGAAGAGGTATGTAGAAGGTAAACTTTCACTGCAGTAGTGAATAGTCAGGCCAGGATCTAAAACAGACCATTGCTCTGATCCACTATGTGGCAATGGATTCACTTTAGAACATCAAAAGCCCATAACACTGAAATTCAAAACATTGAAACCAAAATCTTGAAAATTCAAAACACTGAAAACCTAAAACTTTGAATCCCATAACATTGAAAAGATACATAGGAAACCAATATTTAATATATGCCAGCACAACTACATACAGAAACAAATAAAAAAAACAAACCATATTACACTTCTCCAAATATAAGCTGGGTAGCAAGTCCTCCTGCACCCTCATGTAGGGGGCTGCACCCCCACACCCCCTGCTACTTAATTATATCAGCTCTGTGATTGCACTATACTACAGGCTGGCATGAAGCGTGGAATGGTATGGTTGCCGTTTTGTTCTGTGTAGTGCAATTTAGGAATTGATATATTTAAGTAGCAGCAGGTGTGGGGGCTTGCCCCCCACATGGGGGGTGAAGGGGGGCTTGTCCCCCTGCTTATATTTGAAGAAGTGTAATATGGTTTGTTTTTTATTTGTTTCTGTATATAGTTGTGCTGGTATATAGCACATGTTGATTTCCTAAGTTTTTTCAATGTTATGGGATTAAGTGTTTTGAGTTTTCAGTGGTTTGAATTTTCAAGTTTTTGGTCTCAGTTTTTTGAATTTCAATGTTATGGGTTTTCAATCTTCTAAAGTGAATCTGTGGCAATCAAGTATTCAGTATGGAAACCTTAAAAGTCATGATAGTGAATGGAAGGACATCAAGAATGAGAGGAACATGAGGTTATTGGGTCATCATAAAACTACATCACTCCTCCTGGAATGAAAAAGTGGTTATCGTAGCATAACTCAATGGTAAAAGTTAAAATCTAAACACTTGTATGGCATAATGGTGATAAATCCACAATATATCGTAGTGGCATGCCCTTCATAGGGGTAGATTGGGCAGCTGTGGAGCAGTTACTTGAAAGGAATGTGAAACAGGAAGGTAGTTAATACAGGAAATGTAAATCAGGATGAGTGGAGATACAGAAGGGCTGTTTTAGAAGGCAGTGTGGTCACTTTGAGCATGGATAGGACAAAGGAGTAAGGGCACAGAGGTGAAATTATTAGCATGTAGGAAAACTGTATGGGTAAACATACAAAGTTACCTTTGGCTTGAAGAAGGAAAAATCTGTACTTCCATAATGAAGCTTTGTTGAATTAAGTCAGGATCATGAAAGCATCACATTCCTGAGAGACTCAAGGACAACAAGGTGTCATTATAGCATTCCCTGATTAGAGTTTAGAGAACACCGACGCAGCAAAAATGTTTGAGATGTAGTTCTATTTGATCATTATTAGCCATAAAATGAGATAGATTAAGATGGGAAATAAATAACAGTGGCAATTTTTATGGCCTAGAGATGTTATTAGCTTCTTTCACAGTACATTTATCTATACAGGATAAGTCACCAATAAACAGTACAAAATTTGTGCAGCATTTTGTCAATATTGTGAACAGTTACTCATCCCTGCTATTTCAGTACAATCTGAACAACCATAGATTTACATGCATGTCAGCATACAGAAATAAGAATGAGTACCAGGGTGCTCAGTAAGTCCCTCTCCTCAGGTCAGTTAATGAGAATGCATTCACAGACCATAGTCAAGAAAGATTATTAATATTAGTGCACTGTAATTAAAGCATAAAACTCTAATATTCATAATGTACAGAGAGAGTGCAAGGAAATAATCACTGAAATGTTTAACTTCCCTGTCCCTTTTACCCTATATTTATGTAATGAATTATGTAGATTGAAGGTATTTATAAGCACGTTGAATAAATTAATCTTGATGAAGATGAAACATTTATGTACCACATCATATGCTTTGTATTCTTTTATAATGATACTCTCAGACCAGTGAATGTAGGTGAACTAATGAGGCTGTTAGACAACAGGTAATCAATTGCCTATCTATTCAGTTTAGTTTGCAATGGGGTGTAATATTTTTCTTTAATAATATAAAGTAAGTGTTTTCATACTTCCTCTAATTCTTGCACAGTTAGCTAATATGTTGTATTTTCAAATTTTGCTCAGAGCTAAAAGTTAAAATGTAGGGTAATAATAAACTTACATAGCTGCTTTTTTACTTAAGTATTTTTAATAAAATGTTATAATAAGTAATATTTCTTGATGTCTCTGAATCTCCAGAAAAAAGTAACCATGTTATGCTTTGTTTGCTGTTTTCATTGTTTAACCTAGTATAGTTTATTCAGAACACAATCCAGTGGCCACTCAATTTAAGATAACTACATTATGTTTCAACATCTTGGCCATTAATCATATTAAGATCAAAAAGGAAGTACTGCAGTCCTGTTACCCCCATCATTAAAGGACATGTATAACAGTAGAGCTCTTCTATGGAGCTCATTCATCAATGGCAACTTTGGAAAGTCATGCCAATAAAATTAAATCAATCTCAGTCATTTTACACACTGTGTTTCACAAAATACAGCTGTATAAAGAATAGAATACATACTAGAAGTTGAAAATATTGATGGCATTTAAAACAAATGAATCTTGTTAAAAATGCAATTTTTATTTCATATATGTTAGAAAAATGAGTTATTTGTTTTTATAGCACTGGCAAATACAGTATTTAATGATTGATTTAAAAATAATATTGTAAAGACTACACACTAATTTTAATTTGACAGCATTTTGTAATTAATTTTCCAACAAAGCTATGGGAATCTTAGAAGAAGCATTCTTCATTTGACATGTATTTTATAATTTATTTTAAAACAATGGAGCACAAATCTGCAAAGGCATTATTCATTTGAGAGTTCATTAATTATGCAAATGAGGTGCAATTAACAAATCTGTTTAGAGGTTGTCATTTGCATAATAATGAATTTCATGTTTGTGGCATTATTTAATAAGTTACCTCTATGCATTTTAAACAGAAAATAACCCTCATGAAATTCGGCACTAAGGCTACTTCAGAAAATTACAACAAACTAAATAACAAAGTTAATAATACTTTCAAAAGTTTTAAAATAACAAGTACAGATAAATCACTGTAGTGAGATGATATTTCAGGCATATAATATAGATAAACAGAAAAATAGAGAAATAGATAGCAAGAGAGAGAGAGATAGAATCACATTTTAATCAGAACTCAGGCATGCTCCTGATGAGTAGCCTTTCATTTTCTGCAGTGTTAGTCAGTACCAGAGTTTTGTATTAGTTTATGTATGTATGTATTTATTAATTTATTCTATTTTATTTAAATTTGATAACTGGGGTAGAGCGATGATTACAACTGATCACTGTCAGCTTTAGCTGAGGAAAGTAAGCAAATAAATAAAATGCATGAAGTATGGAATAGAGACAGTGTCAGCGTAAATTAATGTGTACAGCAATATTAGAGTAATGTAACACCAAGGAAAATATAGTTAAGTGCCCAGTATGAGAAATTCTTTACATTGTAGAGTTAACTGAAGTTTTAATCAGCTTATGCAATATGAAAAATTTATAAACACTATTTACAAAAGAATCAAATGCTAAGGTTTTGAAGCTAAAAGCTTTAATGTAGATGCAAAGTAGCTTTGTCATTTCTGTTTTGCAAACTAACTATATGCATTCCTGTTCATATATTTTGCATTGTAATAAAATGGTATACCTTCTCAAAATATCCTAATTTGCTATTTTTTTCTTTTATTCAGCAGTTAACATAATATCAACATCAGAACATATTGTTTTAGAGGGTCTGTATCAAAATTCCGAAGAGGTAAAATGCTGAATGTGAAAATATCGAACACAAAATATTGAATGGTGAAAATAGCGAAGCCCCGGAACATTGAAATCTTACCTAGGGCAAGATTTCTGTGGGCCGTTCGGTGGCTTCGCTATTTCCTCCACTGTGGTGCAAGAGTTACAGACCTTAGGGTTAGGGTGCGCGTTAAGGTAAGTGGATAGTTAGTAATGTATATATGGTGTAGTGTATGGTTGTGTTTTGTTAACTGTATGTGTGTGTATTAATTTGTTTGTGTATAGATTCGTAGGGTATGTGTGCGATAGTTATGGACGTTAGGGTACGGGTTAACGTAAGTGGATAGCTAGTAATGTATGTGTGATTTAGTGTGGGGTTCGGTTTTGTTAAATGTAGGTGTGTGGTTTATTTATTTTGGTGTGCTTGTGTTATGTGTATATTTCTCAGAACAGCAATTTTTTTTCACTGGGAAAAATTCACTATTCTAAGCTTTCATTGTTTTCAATATTCGAAATTCCAAGTTCGAACATATGGTGTTCGACATTTTGGAATTTCGAATAGATGATACAGACCCGTTTTAGAGATCTTAAAGGAAGCATTTTAACATACACATATCACTAAACCAGGGTGATTTCAGACTGCATTAATTGCTGATGTATTCATTCCTGAATGGTTTTCTAAAACAATTTTAATACAACATTATTTTTTTGAAAAAATAGCACCTGTCCTAGTCTATTTCCATTTCCAAAGTTTTATCAGCTCTAAAGTTATATATTTACAAATATGTAAACCTTATTTTTCAATATTGTGTCATTAGTTTTATTTCTTATTATTTTTTTTGGTATATCAGAACTAATTTTCCAGCTTAATTCACTTGCGAGAGGAACTGTATTTTAGGTGCTGTTGTGAAACTGATAATTTGCTAAGTTTTTGTATACCGTACTTTTGCAGTGGGATGCGTATTTTTTAGTTAGAACATATGCTGTTAGTGTATATTCAGAAACTCTTACGTGTGTTCTTTTACCCAAAGAAAGGCTTCATGGATAATGACAGAAATAGTGACAGCAAAAAAGAAGGGAAAAGCAGTTACTCTACAAATGAATGTGTTACGTTTTCTTTATAAGCATATTGCTAATATACTAATGGTCTGCTCGGGTTTTTGAACTCATATTAAACTTTCTAATATACACATTTTCTATATCTTATTAACTCTAAGGTGGTCTGTTTCATTGACCTCAACAACACATTGACAAGTGAAAAGACATGCAGAGGGCAAACTAATCGACTAGAGCTCAAATCAGAGCAGTTTCCATAGTAATGCTTTTGTCATCTAAAATCATGATTTTTCAAGCTTCAGAGTTATGTAACTATCATGTTTTGCACATCTGCTAGTCTAAAGGGTTCTTCAAATTGCAATTGACAAAGTGGTCTCTTCCTGATTGTATATTAGAATAAAAGTGAATTATCCTTTTATGGTGATATAATTTCTGTAATTTTCCATAAAATGGAGAACAAAGCTCTCTGGATATACTTATGCATCTTATCAATCAGTATATTTGCCCAATAATTTATAATGACATCTATAAGTTTTATTTGTATTGTAGATGTCAGGCATTTTTCAGATATACTGACCTATGAAACAGAAACTACCATCACTGTTATGTAATAACAATGGAAACATATTTCAGCATGGTACTTTGCAGACCTGTATATTAGTGCATGCATCAAGAGTTGTGTAAAAAGTGCTTAGTTGCAGACTTTGCTTTGGAAAGGTTTAAGAGGAATTGTCACTTGTCTGTCAAAACTTACAAAAAGACTGCAGTAGAATCTGTCAATATATGGGAAGTGAAACAATTACTCCAACTTCTTGTAAAGATACCTCAACTACTATGAATAGTTTTGTTGTATAACACACAGCATTCCAGTAAAAGTGCATAAATACTTTTTTTTCTAGCAATTGTCATGAAGTGATCTATTTTGTATATTAGCAACATGCTGAAAAATCATGCACCTGGATTCATTAAACTCCATGCAGGAATAGTGCTATTCCTGCATGATGGGGATCGTACCCATGTAGAACAGCAGCGCCTTGCATATTCATGAACACGAGCTGCTTTATTCACTGCACAGACATGATCCATGTATGAGCACTGGGGGTGTGTCTGAAAATTGCTAGCACAGTACACATGCCCCCTGCACTCCAGAAGTGCCATACAGCAATTCTAAAGCATCTACAGTGTCCGCGGACATTGTTATGTCAACATAACAGTGTCTGTGGACAAAATAATAAAGTAACAGAAAAGCACAGCCTCCCACAATGGTCCAGCACAGATAATGTCCAGAATGGTTGCCAGTCTACATGCTGGCATACCAAATAAGTATGCATGTTCCTGAGAGGGACATTTAAACCAATTCCCCCATATATGATGTAGTTGTCCAGATGTCCTGCCCTAAGATGCAGAAAGCAATGTGCATAACCCTACAGTAAATACAAATAAAACACATATTTAATTTTTTTTTTCTGTCCACAATAAAGTTTAAGCATAGAAGAGCGGGTGTGCATGTCATGCAGCTATGCTCAGCATAGCTTACACATCAAAAGGAGCTAAATGAAATATACAGCTGAAATTTGCAATGTGTGATAGTGTAGTGGTTAGAGCATCTGCTTTACATGCAGTACTTCATAGTTTGATCCCCAATGAAGACATTTCAATGTTATATGTGAAAGCAGTACACATTGTTTTATAATTAGGTAGCGAATATATATTTGAACACCAGAGTAGCGAAGTAGGTCCAAATGTGAGGCGTCAGTGTAATAAAGTTGTGAAACCCCCATATAAACACAAGTGTCCCATAGCTTATAGTCACACAAAATGTAATGTCATGAAAGCACATAAAGGGATGTTATGGAAGGTCAACATACATATCATAACATGTGACTAATAAGGAATGAACCCCACAATCCTGATAGTGCATAAACTTAAAGCTGAACAATGCTAAGTTGTGCTCAGCCTTGCTTAGCCAGTGTAAACATTGCTTAAATATAAATGCTACACAAGAATTAGCATAGCTAAGCAGATTTGCGCATTGGTAAGCAGTGCTTAGCATCTAGCCCTTTAAGCAATGCTTACCTTAGCTCAGCGGGTTTGCCCGTCAGCTGGCTTAGCTCAGCACAGTCAAAATTATCCAATCATGGCAAAGGGTGGGGAATCAGCCTTATTTAAACTCTGCAGGTGGGGATACAACCATAACTAGTTGTACCTAATCACTGCAGACACTATGGCTGGTGTTGGAGAAGATGTGTGCTTTCAGGTGCAGCGCTGGGGCATTCAAGTGTCCAGGGTAATGGTTGGACTTCTAGTACAAGACCATGAAGGTAGACTGCTGCAGGACCAGTACCAGGGCTCCCAATGCAAAGTGGAGGCCTGGGACTATTTCGCACGTGATCTCACCAGTGCCACTGGCATCCTTCAGACAGGTGAGCAGGTCCGGTACCACTTTGCTGACTTGAAGCGAAGGAAGAGGGAGCTCTTAGATCAGTGGGTCCAAGATTCATGGGTGAGGAATTTCCCAGCTGTGTGTAAGTATCAGTATCAATAAGGGTTTTCCAAAGTCCAGCCTGTGTTGTGATTTATATGTATGCATAAATGTTTCTCTATCTCCTGTACAGCTGCAGATGAGAGTGTCACAAACATGGACATCCATGCCAGCAGGCTGCTAAGGCTGCATTGTGAGGCTGCTGAGTACAAATTTAGCTTGTAATATTCAGGGCAAGCAAACAGAAAGGAGTAAAATGTCACCTGTCAGTATTTAAAATGGGTATGGTTTGTACAGAATAAACGAGACATTAGCAGAGTAATAATGTCATACAGGGTATATATCAATAAAAGTGTCAGTACCTATCAATAAAAGTTAAAACCCTGGACTGGTTGTGTTTACTTTGGCATGTTGTGATATGAATCGAAATGTGTACAGTTTCTGCACAGCAACTATAGCTCTGAAAGCAGTACATAATCAAGGCTCATCTGACAAAGATTGTGGAGTTGTAAAACAGGAGATAAACTATATGAAATGTTCCATGCACTAAGATCTGATACATGAATAGTAATGTTGTGTTAACCAGTGTTTTCCAGAGTGTACTATGTCAAAGTATGAATACACAGTATACGAACTATCTGCCATGCATGAATGTCAGAATTACAAAGTCAGATTTTACAACCAAGTGAGTATTAGGTAGAAAACAGTCAAGTAGGCAACAACAGTTTCTCAATAGCTCATTCTGATGAAATGCAAACTTTGTTGTGTTTTTTTTTTGCACAAACAGACACGGTTTGAATCCTGGGAGTGGTAGTAAGCTGTATGCATAATTTCACCCAGGAATATGCAAATATGTGTAGAAACAGTCAGGTACTGTTAACAGAAATTTCCTCCACAGGTCTGCAGGTAACAAAAGGTATATCTTAGCTGTAAGAAGGCTGTACTTATACACTGTGTACAATACCCATGGTCCAACCCCAAGGCTGCAAATGACAGCAAGATAAGTACATACACCAAGTAGTCTCCTCCAAGAAATGTCCCTCAAGTCTCACGTGGTCACAGCTAGTGGTCACTGCTGCCCACACCCAGGGTGACTGATAGAAATCAAGGCAGAGTATGGCAGTAGCGCGCACACACACACACACACACACACACACACACACACACACACACACACACACACACACACACACACACACACACACACAGTATGAGTGCACATATATAACCCTGGCTTTGTGAATAAGGGTAGAAACAGTCAGGTAGTGTTAACCGAAACTTCCTCCACAGATCTGACAGGTAAGAAAAGATATAAATTAGCTGTAATAAGGCTGTAATTATACACTGTGTACAAACATAACACTGCCCAACCCATGGCCATAGGTCGATGTAAAGTGAGGTAATACTTGGAAAGTAATGATTAGAGCAATAATCATTAAGGTTGTGAGCAATTGAAGCCTATACCATTGTCAATTGACATCTCTCTCTCTCTCCCACCCTATCTGCACCAATAATCTAAACACATAAATTAATGGGTATGTTTTTCACTAAACCTACTGTTGGGACATGTGTCCTATTGTGCTACAAATATTTAAATGTTTGACTATTAATGTTCCCTGTTCAAATACTATCACTGGTGGCCTATTGCTATCAATATAACCTGCATGCCATTATAATGCCCACTGTGATTCTATATATGTATGTGTTCTGTTTGCTATGCAACTGTTCCAAATCTGTTGTTTTTGGTTAATGGGAATACTTATGCATGCTGTTATAACTAATCCTGGAATGTGTTTTTCTTGTCTAACAAACATATGTTATAAAACTGCAACACCATAGCATATCTGGGAAGGGTGATCCCAACGGATCTTTCTGTCCTGCCTCAACTGGCTATGGCACTGGGCCCCAGCATGACTGGGACCCAACACCTCATCCGCTGGTCCTGCACCACCTTTAAGTGGAACTGCCTCAGGGGATGGGGCCCATCCCCCCTGGGAGCGGGTGTGGACAGGATACTGTCCCCTGTAGTCAGGTCTGGAGATTGGTACGTAGTGAACTTTGAAAGGAGTTTAGAGATCTGCTATCCCAGTTTGATGGCCATGTGGCACATCTTGAGGATCAGCCTGCCTCTTCTGCTCAATCCCCAGCACAGCCACCTTTGAGGCCGTGAAGGTGTAGTGGTGACTGCCCATGGGTGGGGACCTCAGTTCCACTGTATCCATTTGGGGGCTGGTGGGTGTCCGATTCCCAACCACCCTCCCCGTCCAAGGTGTTTATCCCCACATGTGTCATATACAGCCCATGTCTGCTGTCTTGTCTGTCTTCTTACCCAACCCACCTCCCCAAATATATCTACTATCCTTCTCCAACATCCCATTCTCACCTTATAAAAGAAAAAAAAAAGGGCAATCTGTTCCCACAAAAAAAGTCGCCTCGTACATAGCTGTCCATTTTGCACATGTGTCCACTGGACACATGTAATCTGGTTTAATTGGCTTAACAACACATTACTGTTGTCCTCACCCCTCTCTCAGTGGTTGGTGTGTCCAAATTCACCTCCAAATTCTGTACAAATGCACAGGTGCTGCTGTATCAGATATGGACAGCTATGGCACTTCCCTACACCATTCCTGCACATCCCTAGCTATCTGTCACATTGTTTTTCCCCGCTTTATGCCTTCTTTTTCAACACTTTCCTATCATCCATTTTTTTCTTTTCTTTTAAAGAAATTAGCATGGAGGTAAGTGAGAGTAAGCTGCAGTAAGCTGCAGTAAGTAGCAGTAAGCGGCAGTAAGTGAGTTTGCCCAATGCTAAGTGATGCCTACACAGATTAAGCAGTTTTCCATTTAACCGTGTGTTTGGCATTACTTACCATCACGCAAACACGGGCAAACCAGATTACAACTGCTTAAAACTGCCTTAATCACAATGTCTCCATCAGCCACTGCTCTGCCCATCAACAAAATAATTTGCCCTTCCAAGGGTTGAACCCAGGATCATGTAAACCATACTCAGAGAAATTTACCACTACAACATCTGAAATGCAATAATGAATGCTGTTTTTTCAAATATATCATTCAGTACAGGTATAGAATAGTAGGGAACAAACACTGTGGAATCAGTCAGGTTTAGTATATATAAATATACACATATAGATGTGTATGGTAATAGATAAATATTAAAAAATATATACATCAGATATATGGAGCTGTGCATATAAAACAAATATGTATAGAATATATACATATATATTGTTACATAAACATATGTATAGATATCAAAAAAGGAATATATATATATATATATATATATATATATATATATATATATATATATATATATATATATATATATCAGTATAGATATATCTAAAAGAAAAAAAGAAAAAAAAAATATATATATATGCCCATAACATGTAGTGGAATCATACCCAGCATCATAACTCTACACCTCTTAGTGCACTAATTCTGAAAAAAAGCTGTCAAAATGGGGGGACAATGGTCCAAGAACAGGGACATAATGTACGTACTGCAGTTATGAATGCAGAATGTTTCTACAGTAACCGGGTTCGTGTCAGCATACATGTTCAGAAGGATGTGTGTTCTGAAAATGAAATGTATGTAATCATTTACAGACAGAAATTCTCACATCATCACAGTGATTTACCACAGAAATTAAAATAATAATTCTATGGAACAGAACATACATACATATGAGCAATAATCCTGGACAGTCTGAAACAATCTGGCCAGTCGAGAGGTATGCTCAGAACCCCTTCGTGCAACAAATCTAGACCAAGCCTGACCAGGGGGTGGGGTAAAGCCATGAAACTGGGAACATATCTCAAATGCTGGAGTAGATAAGGTGACACAGTTGCAGTAACATCCTCATGTCTGTTGTACCATATATTGACTGGAATAGCCCAAGTCCAAAGCCAAATTACTCCTTATTACTCACTAAAATACACCTTCACATCATCTCATTGATATGTCAGAGATACACAACATGTATGGGGGCCAGACAACAGTACATCTGATAAATATTGGGACATAACATCACAGTAGGGAAACTACACGTAGCTGCTAGGAATGTCACCAAGTACTGTCTAAACTATAGGCAGACTGACACAACATAAACCCAATTTTGCTATGGGAGAATACACTTATAATTGCAAATATATCAGGCACTACAGGGATGTAACAGCACTGAACAACAGACACCAGTGTGAAAGTGCATACCCAGAACCAATCTCACCACATTCAAGTGACATACTGGTAAGCCACAGGAACAGTAGAGTATATGGACAGTGTGAACAAACTCATCAGCATGTTTGCCACTCACACACTACCCCTATACATATATATATATATATACATATATATATATATATATATATATATGTGTATGTATATATATATATATATATATATATATATATATATATAGATATATATATATATATGTATATATATATGTATATATATATGTATAGATATACATATATATATATATATATATATATATATATATATATATATATATATATATATACTGGCCCAATTCACAGTGTAGTATATCACCTGACTGTGGTATGGGACATGTCTCAGTCTGCACCTACAAACATATACAGCTGATAGAACACCAGAAGCTGGAGCAGCATGCAAAGTCAGATGGAAAAGGGCCCTCACCACTTACACCTCCCCTACACAGGCCAAATAACACATTCATAATACAATGCTAGACAATCCTGACAGTCTGTCAACAATTGCCAGAAATATACAGTCCTCTCAACTGTACAGAGTTCCACAGAACATCCAGGCTGCATCGTCATATATAAGGCCTTCTACACATAACATGTCTGGCAGTCTGATACATCACTGGGATGATATCTGGAATGACATACTGCACCTATACACCTCTTATAGCATGACATCTGGACGAAAGCCCGACATATCTGGGGGCAGAGGCCCAAACACAAGGGCATTATTGACATATTTCTGTCATAAACTGAGAAGAAAGATGCTGTCTGGTTCGATTCTCAGCTAGAGCGTCTTCTGCGTGCAGACATGCGTGAATGGGCGTACCTTCGTTGAAGGTTGTGCATCAGGGCTGGTAACTCGGCACGTAAAAGTCAACTACCAATCATTAGCGGACCGGAGTTCCACTGTGGCGACCTCTAACTGGGAAAAGCCTAAAGACACAACAACAAGCTGTCATAAACTGAGAAAGTTGCTGGTGTAACAGGGTTGTTGTAACATATCTGTTCTGAGGGACATGAAGTCAGAAACACACATGGATGTTACCATTTACTGACTGCAATCCCCAGAGTATGCTACTGAATTTCCAAGGCCAAAAAATGTGTGAGTAACACACCAAATATAAGAGTCCAAACTCGGGCCAGTCTGTGGATAGCCCTCCATTTGGAAGTTATGTCAATCACATAACACTATCAGACTTAAATTCATGCAGAACAACCATATCCACACAAACCCTGTCAAACTAGCATTACTTCTACTGTATAACAACAATACTTACATTCTGTCCCTATGTCTGGAACATTCTACCCCATTTTGTTGGGCTGTCTCCACAGTGTTTGTCATAAGTGGTATTCCCAACTACACTCTGTGATACTGTTTGACACACACACCTCCGTGAAGTACTCCTCCCAGGCAAGGAAAAGGGGCAATGCCCACATGAAGTACTCAGTTATAGGAGTGTTTCCATGCTCTTGGGTATGGGAATGATACTACAGCTGTTCCACATGCAATTAGCAATTGGGGGACTCTAAGTGGTGCACATGCCATCAGCTGCTCATGAGCATTCCCCTGTAAAGGCAAGATGCTACCTATACAAAACAGAAGTATGTCCTACAATCTGTCTCAGACAGAGACACACACACACGCACACACACACAAAGAAACAAACAGACACACACACACACACACACACACACACACACACACACACACACACACACACACACACACACACACACACACACAGACATTCCTCCATCCTCCCTTCCATTCACACACATATATTCCATCTTAGTCCTGCTGACCATCATTCCTCCCCCTTTTGACCATACATCCACCTCTCCAGGGTCTTCTCAACCTGTTCCCTACTCTCACTACAGGCCATAATGTCATCTGCAAACAGCATGGTGCAGGGGAACTCCTGTCTGATCATGTCTGTCAACCTGTCCATCACCATTGCAAATAAGAAAGGGCTCATAGCTGATCCCTGATGTACTCCCACCTCCACCTTAAACACACCTGTCACTTCCAATGCAGAATTCACTGCTATAACACTAGTCTTGGACATATCCTGTAGCATTCTTATGGATTCCTCCACCACTCCTGACCACCTCATACAATACCACAACTCCTCTCTAGGCATCCTGTCATATGCTGTCTGTAAGTCCACCAAGTCACAACGGAGCAATGTCCGACTTTCTCTGTATGTCCCCATCAGCACTTTCATAGCAAATATCGCATCTATACTGCTCTATCCTGGCATGAATCCATGCTGCTGATCAGTAATCCTCACCTCCCTTCTTAGCCTAGCTTCCACCACCCTTTACCATTTCCTCATGCTGTGACTGATCAGTGTTATCCCTCTGTAGTTACTACAGCTCTGCACACCATCCTTATTCTCATAATCAATACCCAAACACATTTCATCCACTCTTCATGCATCCTAGATTACAGTAAACAGTCCAGTTAAAATGACCACTGACATTTGTCCTAAATACATCAATGCTTCCACAGGTATGTCATCTGGGCCAAAAGCCTTTCCATTCTTAAACCTCTTCATAGCTATCCTTATTTCCCCCCATGATAATCTGTTGCACATCCTGATTCACCATACCCACATCATCCAACCTTCTCACTCTTCCACTCTCTTCATTCAACAGCCCATCAAATTACTGTTTCCACCTGCTCGACACACTCTCCTCGCTAGTGAGTGCAGTTCAACCATTATCCTTTCTCAGCCTTATTTGCTGCACATCCTTCCAAGCTACATGCCTCTGTCAATCCAATTGGTACAGGTCCTATTCTCCATCCTTGGTGTCCAACCTTACATACAACCCTTCAGATGCCCCATCCTCAGCCTTTGCCACCACTCTCTTTGCCATGCACCCCATCTCCCTATACACCTGTTTACTTTCTGCATCTGTCTGACAATCCCACTTCTCCTTGGCCAACCACTTTCTGAGTATGCTCCCCTGTACTTCCTCATGCCACCACCAGGTCTTCTTGTCCTCCCTCCTCTGTGCAGATGTCACACCAAGCCCTGTTCTACTCATCTCCCTTACTAGCTTGGATGTAGTTACTCAGATATTTGCTAACACTCTTCCCTGAACTCAACCTCACAATCACCCTTTCTCAATATCCACCATTTGATCTGTGGTGTTACCCTCACACTCCTCCCCCTCTTCGTGATCACCAATGTCGTCCCACCGGCCAGCCTTCCATGCTGCCTAACTACACTTTCCCTTGTCACCACTTTACAGTTAACATTCCCCTTCAAACAGGCCCACCTGCATAGGAGATAATCCACATGTGTGCATCTTCCTCCACTCTTGTATGTCACCCTATGCCCCTCGGTCTTGTAATACTATGTATTCACCACACCCATGTCCAACTTCTGTTGCAAACTCCACCACCACCACACCTTCTGCATTCCTTTGCTTAACACCATACCTACACATGACTTCTGCATCCCCTCTGTCCCCTTCACCAACATGCCCATTGGAATCTGCTCTAATCACCACATACTCACCCTTGGATACAAGTATCACCACTTCATCCAACCACACCAAAGTACGTCTGTCTCATCCATCACACATGCAATTAGTAGAGCATATGCACTAACAACTGTCAACATTACACCATCAATTCTCAGCCTCCTGAACATCACTCTACCCAACACTCTTATCACCTCCACAAACACTCTTGGCATAATGTTCCTTCAGGTTAACCCCTACACCATTTCCCCTCCCATACACACCATGATAGAACTATTTGTACCTGACTCTGACACACACAGCTGTATACCCCTTCCATCTGGTCTCTGGCACACACAATATATGCACCTTTCCTCTGTCCAGCATATCAGATAGCTCTGTCCCCATACCAGTCATACTCACAACATTAACAGTTCCTACTCTCACTACCATACACCTAGTCTTTCACCTCTCTACCTGCCATATGAGCATCAGACATCCTCCAGGGTATGTCAGTGAATGAAAAGGCTACTGCACTATCAAATGACATATGTGTGTTACAGCAGTATGAAGAAAGTGTCACTAATTATGGCCCATAGCCCACCATTTATGTGCATTGTCCTACAGATGCCTGCTCTAACAGGTTGACATGACTGACTTAGCAGCAAGACTGTCATTACAGTGTGCCATACTGACATAGAACAGAAATGTATAGCAGATATTACCTGTGCATATGTATGTATGGGTAGATGTACCTGGCTGCCACATAACAACTGACATGGGATGCAAAATGTCAGGTGAATAAGCTGTACATGTTGTACACATGTGTAACCTTAGTTTCTGTGCATCCAACAGAGTTACACCTCTACAGCTACTGGTGGTGTCATTGCCCTGACACAGACATGGGTAGTGTAATAAACATGGGTATCACATTGAAAATGTAGAGGTGACCAACTGTGTTCTGACCCTGTGTCCATGCCTACTACAAACAGATATATGACCACCCACATAGCTGTATGACCCCAGCAAACTGTACTTGTAAAACCTGACTCCACCAAAGTAGACAAAACCCCTTTGCTGGACAGCAGCATTGCACAAAGCACATAATGTGATGCTATATTGGTTGTACAGGGCAAAGTAGGAGCAGGCACCAGCTGGATGGCATGTAAACCTTTGTCTGAATGAGCATAATAGATCACAGGTGGATTACTGTAAGGCTAACTATGAGTACAAATTGGACACATTCCCTAAGGACAATCACAAGGCCATCTTTACATATGTCTGCAGATTCAGAGGCACCAACCCAACCCACCCTGTAATGGTGGTTAGTCACAGCACATACACACACACCAGAGCTACAGCCAACCTGCTGCAGACAGGTTTAGGGCAAACATCACCACCCTGGATCACCACCAGTATAGGTGGATATGCACAGCACATGCGCCCCTCCCCTCATCATCATGGATCAGGTGCAAACTGCATAATCGGGTTGGGAGGGTGACCTAATGGTTAAGGTGTTTGCCTTACAAACACAAGGTGTAGGGCTTGAGTCTCATAAGGGATAACTGGCTAGGCTTAAAATGGCTCACAAGGGCAGTAAGCTTAGTACTAACCTACGAACCTACGAACCTATGAACCTATGACAAAACAAGTCCCCTATGGGCCTGATAACATTCCTGTCTGCATCCTACATGAACCCAAGCATATGCTTTCAGCTCCATTACACACTGTATGCAAGAAAACCTGAGCATCATTGACATCCTATCTGCAAAGAATACAGCCACTGTCATCCCTCTACACAAACATGGATGATGAATGGTGGATTATGCAATGTACTGGCCCTCATTGAGGGAACATGACACATCAGGACCAGGATTACAATGCATGTTCATACAGTGCTGCCAGGTACAGAGGTATAATGTGCTTGTAAGTGGTGGCTAATGATAGTCCATATGCATGTGGGCTCTGTAAAGAACTCTGGGAAATGTCTGAGGTCCTGTGATGTATTTCCCTGTGTATGTCCTCCAGGTGCCATGGAGCGGCAACCACCTTACACCGATGCAGAGACAGCAGGTATCACAGAAGCTGTAATCTTAAACTATCAACAAACAGGAACCAAAGGAAGACAAACTAGAGAAAAAACAAAAAGACAGCTTGGAAACACCAAAGCAAATTCTCTCTCAGTTTAATGAAGCACTTTTCATCTTACACATATGGCAATACTTCATCAGAAACTGAACAAACTTCAACACAACTAATATATACACACCCTTTTTGTCACATGACACTTCTAATTAAAATCTTATGTCTTAAATGCACATCTACATTATTACTACTTAAAACATTTTTTTAAAAAACAAATATAACTAACAATATTTTAGAACACCTCAACTCTACCCTTCCTTCAGAATTTTTACCTAGAATGATGGTAAAAATATATATACAAACATACATATACTAATAATACTGTATCTCAAATTATTGTGTTGACTCCGAAAATATAATATTACTTAGTTGACTAAGAAGTCAGAAACGTACATGTCCGAATCAAATGGAGTCAGATATCACAAATATGAACATATTTTGTAAAAATGCATACACACATTAACGTTTAAGATTTATTAACTTCAATATACTGTTTAAAGATATCGTCTCATTCAAACCTGGGTAAAACATTGCCCCAGTACGTATTTTCCAACTTAACTCAAGTTGCTCGAGTAAAAGTGTAAGCGGAACCCCCCCCCCCCGGCTATCATCAACAACTGAATCAATTGCTTTGAACAAAAATGAATGTTGTGGATAGGAAATAATGTGTCTAGCCAGTGCATAATCTCTGTTGAGGGTCTTTATTTTATATAGATGTTCATATATTCGTTCTTTTAACCTTCTATCCGTTTTACCTATGTAAAACGCTGCACAGCATTGACACTGGGCTAAATAAACCACAAACTTGGACTGACAAGTATACTTTAAATTGATTTTGAAACTAATATTTTTAACTTCAATGTCTTGTCCTGTACTCATGTATTTACAGTAATTACACATTTGGCATTTATACATGCCACACTTCCACAGCGGGGTGTTTTTTTTATGTTGTAATAATTCCTTTAAATTAGTCCCCCTTTTATAAATAATCCGAGGTTTACTTTTGACCTTGTAAGAAAGGTGAGGATCTCTCCTAATTATTTCCCAATTTTTGTTCAAAATTAACATTATTTCCCTTGCATTACTACTATAGGGTGTTATTAAACTTAAATTCCATACTTTTGTTGTAATTCACTGTCACTTATTTTAACACTTTGTAAACCGAATGACAGAATGGGTTTATACAACCCCTGTTCTCTCTTGTATTTTACTTCTTCCAGTAGAAACTCAAAAAAGTCCACTGGGTATCCTCTCCTAACAAACATTGACCTCAAATTATTACATTCCTCCATGAAATCCTGGTCCAACGTGACCATACGGGCAGCTCTCATGAGTTGACCCTTCATCACTGATTTCTTTTGGTGACACTGATGGCAACTGCTATAATGTAATAAAGAATTTGAATATGTGGCCTTTCTATAAATTTTTGCTACATATGCATTCCTTTCCATATTTTTACTAAGGTCCACATCCAAATATAAAATTCTAGTAATTTCAAATGCATAAGTAAAGGAAAGAAAATCTGTGGTGCTGTTAAAATAATCTACTAGTTTACTAGCTGCTTCCTTATCTCCTTTAAAAATGATAAAAATATCGTCCAAAAACCGTGTGTAGAACTAAATGTACTGTTTCACTTCTTGTTTACTAAAGATAAATTCTTGTTCCCATGAGGCCATTACCAAATTGGCATAACTTGCCCCACAGGGTGACCCCATAGCTACACCAGTCTTTTGAACATATAACTTATCATTGCATAAGATGAAATTATTATACAAAATTATATCAAGCACTTCCCCTATTAAGGCCACCTCATCAGAGGCTACTACTTTAGTTCTCAGGAAACTACTGACTCGTTCGACGCCTTCCACATGGGTGATAGAAGAATATAAATCTACCACATCCACTGTTAAAAAATTGAAATCGGCATTAAATTCTAAATTCCTGATTTGTGACAAAAACGACCAAGAATCTTTACATAAATATTTCTCTTGAGTTACATACTTCTTCAACTTTTGGTCTACCCATTTTGCCCAAGGGTAAGTAATACTTGCCCTAGCATCCACCAAGGGTTACATAGGTGGATTATTCACATTTTTATGTAACTTGGGGATACCAAACAAAACAGGTATCCTTGGGGAAGGCATAGATAAATATCTGAACAAGTCAGTAGTAATCCTGGTTTCTAACAACATTTCATATAAATGAGACTTTATTTTACTATATGCTTGATTTAACTCATTATGTGAAACCAACTGATATGTGGGACTTTGGACTATTTGGTCCATTTTATTGACATAGTCATCCACATTCATAACAACAAGCCCCGCTCCCTTATCTGGGGCCATAATACGGACTGGGGCTTCTTGAATTAGTTGTAATAAATGCAGTTGTTCACTAGTGACATTTACAAATGGAACATTCTTACTTTTAATCTGCTTGTGATTACTACCCACCCCTAAAACATTATATAAATCCAACTCACAGATGAGTTCAAAACATTGTAAAGTTGGGTGTAAAGGGGGACAAAAAGTACTTGAAGGATGTAATGCACGAGACTGCACCATAGCATTGTCAACAAAAAGCATAGACAAATTAAGTTTACACACAAATAATTTTAAGTCAATTAATGTTTTAACTAAATCTGCTTTTCTTGTGGGGACAAAGGTATATCCCTTGGCTAATAATTCCACCAGTGGTTGATCTATAATAACATCAGAAAAGTTATAGATTTTGAAATCTTTATCATTGTTCATAAAGATGTTCCTTAGTCCAAAGTTTGCAGCATTAGTTGTCAGGGAAGCTGGTACAATAAGGGGTAATATCATCTCCTGCATTTCCAATTCTTCCCTTTGTAGTTGTTGTTGGAATGGGATTTCTTGTTCTTTGATCTCAGATTGTATTGGTTGGCTTTATGCTGAAAATTTTGGGTATTAGCTGATGTATTATTCACAATTGTCTGTGGGGGTGACATAGGTCCCTCACCTGATGGAAATGCACTACTATCATTTGAGACAGATAGACCATGTGATGATTCATTTCTGTTTGTTGTGTTACACAAAAATACATTCATAGCAGCATTGGTGGATTTTGCTATTTGTGAACTTGGAGGTGGGGGGTACGTATTCCCCTCACTATATGCTTTATGGTCTCTAGCTAGTTTTTTTACTTTAATTTCTCTAAATTTCATCATTTGTTGGTCTATACTGTCAAAAATTCTGTTGTAATCAAAAGCATATCTTGAAAAGTTTACATGACCCTTAATAGCAGCGTCTAAACTAGTAGCTTCTTGTTGTAAAAGGTTAATAGAAGTCTCATAATGTTTAATCATCAGGTTCAACAGGGCAAGTCCCTGGTTATTAAACAACTCAATAAGTTCTTTATGAAACAATGAACCTGGCTCTAACCCCGTAGGGTATTGGTGGACACACAAGCCCTTGGGAACAATGTTTTCATTCACGCATTGACATAAATAAATAACTTCCAAAGATAATTTTTAATATTTAAAAAGTTTTTTTGTCAAGGTCTTGCAATAATGAAACTATGTTACCTGAGTCCTCTGTTTCAGAAGGTATCAATCGGTTGGATTGCGATTGGAATAATGAGATTGGTGTTTCCAACCACTGAGTAAAAGTTGGTAAATCTTTCATGTTATTAAGTCCTGTAGAACTTCTCATATTAAGTCGTTTGTCAGTTATTGTATTATTAGTAAGAATAACACTACCTGGCTGATTGTTAGAAAAAAACAGGTAGAATTATTGAACTAGATGCTGAAACTGTTGAAACTATAAGTTCTCCGCCATTCGGCGCCCTTTCACCACTTGGACTACTCCTCTGGTGCAATTGTTCAGCTCGTGTGATGTCACTTCCAGTTGGTATCACACTTCCGGTTTGTGAATTCAAATGGGAAGGTACTGAGCTAGTATCGGGATGCCTACCACCTCCAATTACCAAAGCAGAAGCAGAAGGTTGAAGAATGGCAGCAACAGAAGGAATGGCATCCACTTTAGTCTGTAACTGGCTCACACATTGAGATAATTGTTCTATTAGCTGTGTCAAATACCCCACTCCATCCTGTTGTGGTGGGGTCAAATCAAGAATAGTTTGTGTTCCACAAGGGCTGTCCAAAGCCATAACAAACTCCAACAAACAGGAACCAAAGGAAGACAAACTAGCGAAAAAACAAAAAGACAGCTTGGAAACACCAAAGCTAATTCTCTCTCAGTTTAATGAAGCGCTTTTCGTCTTGCACATATGGCAAGACTTCAACAGAAACTGAACAAACTTCAACACAAGTAATATATATGCACACCCTTTTTGTCACATGACACTTCTAATTAAAATCTTATAACAGAGATAATGCACTGGCTAGACACATTTTTTCCTATCCACAACATTCATTTTTGTTCAAATCAATTGATTCAGTTGTTGATGATAGCCGGGGGGGGGGGGCGCTTACACTTTTACTCGAGCAATTTGAGTTAAGTTGGCAAATACATACTGGGGCAATGTTTTACCCGGGTTTGAATGAGACAATATCTTTAAACAGTATATTGAAGTTAAGAAATCTTAAACGTTAATGTGTGTATGCATTTTTACAAAATATGTTCATATTTGTGATATCTGACTCCATTTGATTCGGACATGTAAGTTTCTGACTTCTTAGTCAACTAAGTAATATTATATTTTCGAGTCAACACAATAATTTGAGATACAGTATTATTAGTATATGTATGTTTGTATATATATTTTTACCATCATTCTAGGTAAAAATTCTGAAGGAAGGCTAGAGCTGAGGTGTTCTAAAATATATATTTGTTTTTTAAAAAATGTTTTAAGTAGTAATAATGCAGATGTGCCTTTAAGACATAAGATTTTAATTAGAAGAGTCATGTGACAAAAAGGGTGTGTATATATTACTTGTGTTGAAGTTTGTTCAGTTTCTGATGAAGTCTTGCCATATGTGCAAGACGAAAAGCGCTTCATTAAACTGAGAGAGAATTTGCTTTGGTGTTTCCAAGCTGCCTTTTTGTTTTTTCGCTAGTAATCTTAAACTATGCCATCCTTTATGGCCGTAGCCAGCAAAATCTGCAGGAGCAGACTGCCCTGTCAGATGAGATCATCCACAGAGTGAATGTGTTAGGCCACCATGGATGTACATATGATCAGGTCAGGCATAGAACAACTGACCTGATACATTGTGCCCAGCAAAGGGCTGCTGCTGTAGTGATAGACTGTATTGCTACCGCTGACTGGCCAGCTACTCAGGCCCCACTTATGGTGACAGAAGAGCTCCTTGCTAATCTTGGGGTTGCTCCCACACAAACTCAAACATGGGAATCAGCAGTAGTGTAGGTGGCACCCAGGCAACAGGTGAGGAGCATCCAGGTAAGGCCAAAGTGCACATCAATGTAACAAGGTAGCATTTAAACTTTCTTCTACAGAGTCTCTAGATGCACATGCCAGTGCAAAATGGATTAGTGGGTGGAGTGTAGTAATGCACACAAGTGAACATCTATGGTGAAGGACAGCAAATTGTGTAATATCATAGTGTGCACTGTACATGTGCAGAAACGTAGCATTCATCTTGTACCAGTACCTAATGTGAATTTGCTGATAATACCTCTCCCTCACAACTACATAGGTCCCTCTGGTCTGCACATGGGACAGCAGCCTGAACCCAGTAAGTATGGGGTTTCCCTGTTGTGGCTCACCAGTACCTCAGGCATGCTAAAGTTAATGCATGTGACCATGCACACAACTGTTACACTCAGCCATTTGGCAATATCTGCATATTCACCTGTGGTGTTGTTTACTGCATTGCATCATGGTGGTCATGACAGGGGCCTATTTGCAGGAGATGTCACATATCTGTAGCATACCTCACAACTTGTCATTGCAGGATATCTGGACAAAGACTGACAAAATGGGGAGACAAAGGCCGAAAACTAGGGTCATATTGTCGAAATTAGTGTTATACAGTGCATATAAATGGTGTACACACCTGTTAGAATACCAGGCATGTGTGATATACAAAAATGAGAGCACAATAGACAAGTTCAGAATACTTCCAACCTTTCATGTGACCTATGACGTGTACAATTCAATTGTAAAACAAGCAGATCTGTTAGGGGAACAATAATGATAAATAACAATAGTACAACAACCTAGATGCGTATGTGTGCACAGGATGAAGCTAGTACTGTGTTGAGGCAACTTTCAATATAACTACAGCAGTACATCTTATTATGTGCACAACAGCCATCAATTACAGAGATTCTTTGATTAACAGCAACTAATGGTCAGCTGTCCTACCAGGATTATCCTAACATATACCCAGTTGCCTGCTACAGCAACAGCCATGCTTCACATAGAGCTGACAAAGCTGCTAAGGGATCACATGTGTGAGATGCATCAGCCTGGAGAAGGGTACCCAAACATTTCCACAACATTGCACATACCATGGAACACAGTGCAGACAGTCATCAACAGGTGTTGAAAATATGGGGCTACAGTGACATTGAGAAGGAGTGGACATCCCACCAAAGTCTATGAGAATACAAGACCAAAACTGGCCAGGGAGGCTGCCAGGAGCCCTACAGCAACAGTGAAGGAGTAGCAGGAATCTCCAGTAAGTACTGGGTGTGTAGTACATGTTACAACAACCTTCAATGGTCTCCATATGTCCTGCCTAGAGGGTAGGGTTGGAAGATGGCAGATGTTCCTCAAACCAAACAATATCCAGGCCTAGTGAAAGTCTGACAATAATACATCAGGTCTCCAAAAATCAAGTGGGAAAATCTGTTATGGTAATATGGGACCATGGTTGTATTCATTGGCCATAATTCTGACAGGTGTGTTTGGCACAATATCACTACTGCACATCATCACAACATCACCACCCCCACGGTGAAGCATTGGGATGCCAGTGTCCTGCTTTGGGTTGCTGCTTACAAGCTGCAATGGCAGCTGTAGCCAAGTTAGAAGGGATAATGAACAGTTCCAAACACTGGTCCTTTGTGGCTCCAAAACGTTCTGGTGTCTGCCACATAGCTGTGGATGGTGAGCAATTCCACCTTTGCACACAACAATGGCCCAATCCATACATCCATATCAACAAAAGGATGACTTCACCAGAACACATGCAACGTTCTGCACTCGCCGAGTCAGAGCCCACACCTATGTCTTATAGGATATATGCAGGGCGACCTGAAGAGGGCAGTGCACATGGGGATGCCCTTTCAGTCTGACATAGTTGGAGGTGTTTTGCAAGGGAGACTGTTCAAACATTGGCAAGTCAAGATGTGCCTTGCTGATAGAAACCTTCTCAAGAGGGCTGCATGCTGTGATAAATCAGAGGTTGCTTTAACCGAGTATTACTTTAAATGTGTGCACACTCATGCAACCAGCCCATTGTACCTATTTCAGTTACCAGATGTTACCTGTAACTGATGTGTATGTTCTTCATTTGGATTGCATAGGTCATATGTCATATGAAATGATGGCAAGGTTATGACCTGATTTCTGAGGTCTCATGATATATCATAAAACCTGACATGTTAACAGGTGTGTGTACACTTACTATAACCACTGTAAGCTTGGGAAGTTGTTTGAGTAACCAGCTTTGTTTTAAAATACATGTACTGTAGGTTTTGCAGTCTGGACCTCCAATTAGGACATTACTTAGTGGCAACAATCCACTGGCCAACGCAGTAATGTATCAGACAAACATAAGAGTTGTGAGGATCAGACCAAACATATGAGCCACACATGTAGACATTCAGCAAAACCCTATACATTTGTGGGGTATGTTCTGTAGGGGTTGCCACAGTGCTTTACAGGTAAACAGCAATAATTTACATGGGTGCAGTGTGTGCTAAGTGAAGGGTCATCACCTACCAACACTACTCACGTATCCCAGAGGTATATATTAGTAGTAATGATAATTGGAAACAGCTGCATTGCATGATGCTGAGAGTCCATCCAGAGTGTGTATGTTATTGTCTGACTGTGTGCCATGAATGCCTCCAGTCGGCTAATGTGAGGTCTGTGTAATGCCTTTGAGGCACCTCACCTGTGTGTGTGTGTGTGTGTGTGTGTGTGTGTGTGTGTGTGTGTGTGTGTGTGTGTGTGTGTGTGTGTGTGTGTGTGTGTGTGTGTGTGTGTGTGTGTGTGTATGTGTGTGTGTGTGTACCAGCAAATGTTATGGTGCCAGTAGTGATTTACATATGTTGTTTTTCCAGAACAGGGGGACATGGTGGCTGTGGTCCCTCCGGCTTTGATACTGATGTCAGTGTCTCTGCAGAATCTGACCATGCTGATACTCATATTGAGGCACAGGTGGGGTTGTCAGGGACTCATAATTTGTCATCGGTTTGCATCCCTCTATTGTCAAACCCATCCCCGCAGACAGTCACAATGGCCAAACATACCTCTTCACCAGTGGCCACAGATAATGGACAGTTGGTGGGTGGTGGTATGGAACAGGCTACTGTGGTGACTATGGCAAGTGAGGGTGCAGGCATTAGCCATAGCCAGAGTGCTGGTGAGGTCCCACACAGGCAGATGAGCAGGTGTGTTCAGAGGAGGATTGCAGCCTTTCATGCCCCTTTTGCAAGTGCCACGGCAGCAGTCACCAGGTGCATGTTTCAAGCTGTCATGGGGGGCACAGGCATGTAATGAACATAATACCAGACATATAGGCAGGGTCATGAATAAGCACATCCCTGGTGTCCATGGTAATATAAACTCACTGCAGCCATCTGTGAGTGTACTGGGGTCATGGATAGATGGGGGGTGGAGACCTTGGCACTCCTTGACTGTGGAATATCTGTGCCTGAGCATTTGGTGGACACTGGCCAGCAGCCATGTGGCTGTAGGGAAAAACCACGATCAGAGGAGGGTATACGTGGTCATGCACCATCACATTTCCATGCTGGCAGTACCACCAGCACTACAGAAGGTGGTGTGCTGTCCACGCCATGATGCAGCAGGCCATAGGCACGTGATCCTGGCTGGTCTCAACAGAGATGCAGATCCAGCAGGCAGCAGTCACCAACAGGGAGTAGTACTGCATCTGGACTTGGCCCTGGTGGTGGCAGTGATACCCTCGACAGGCCCAGTTCCCATGTCCATGGCCAGAGATGATGAACTGTACACCCTGCCATGCACGGTCCACAGCTGTCCAAAATACCCCTGTGAAGGGTGCCCACATGGCGTGACTGTGTGAATACAAAATCACACATATCACTATCAGAAAACTCATCTCCACACACACACACACACACACACACACACACACACACACACATCACCCTTGCACTGCCCATTTAATGAACACCCCCAAACACGCACACATGATGTCAACCATGTGGCCCAGCCTAGGTTTCTGACAAACCCACACAACACCCTGTGCATATGCTGATATCTGTGCCACATCCATGCCATCCATACCATCAATGCAGGGACATGCTTGTATGGGTCTGATGCACAGGGTAACTTTATTACATTGTAGCCATTTAATTGTAAGGTGTTGTCATCTGGCATTTGTAATAGGCACACATCAGAGTGTGTGAATACCTTTTCAACCATGATGCATTATTGGTGTTACAACACTAAGTGAATGTGTTCTCACATGCACTATTCTATTTGTGTTCCAGGAGTCTGTGTGTCAGCAGGATGTGGCCTTGCAGACATCACTAACAAGGGATATGGCAGTGTAGTAACACATCGACCACGTCATTAATGAGGTTCAGCTTTATCTGCACACATTTTCCAGGTCTGTGTAACAGTTCTTGCATGTGCATCACAGATTATAGGTTCAGGGGTTGTATCTCAGTCTATGGTGGTTGACATCAGCTAAAATATAGTGGAAAATGGTAAGTACGGTGGGTGGAACACACCTCAGATTGCTAACACCCTCAACCCCAGAGGATATTGTTTTGACCAAACACACAGTGAATACTGTTCACGCATACACACACACACACACACACACACACACACACACACACACACACACACACACACACACACACACACACACTTGCCAGCACTGACATTAGCAGACCAACCTATCTTGTTGTTCATACCATAGCATTCCATACTTTTGCACAGGGCTTATAGGGCTGAAAAGTGTCTACAGATACCACTACAGTTGATGTGAACAGCGGACCTCATACAGTAGACTTAGGAATGTGTACTGTGTGTACCATGGCATAAAATATCAATTCACACACATATACTCACATGATACTCTTCTCTCACACACATTTGCCAGGAGTGGGAGTAGAACCCCTATCTATTTATTGTTACAACATTGTTATGCATTTATTGCAGACATCACGGAGGTTATGGGTACCACTTGTCCAAATGTACTTCTAAGGTGAGGGACATCACCAGGCCTTGCAAATTATGACAATGGGGGATATACTGGGTGAGAGAGGCCACAAAATACTGTAACTTGCACATATACACAGTTACACATAATAATACACACACACACACACACACACACACACACACACACACACACACACACACACACACACACACACAAACACACACACACACTTGCCAGGACTCATATTAGAACCCCTAGCTATGTGGTTATTGGTATTGTAGTGTTATGCAGTTAATGCACACACCACAGAGCTTATAGGTTGTGGGGTCTCCCAAGGTACCTATATAGTGAATAACATCTACAGCACTTGTAAGGTATAGCAATGGTAGTTGTAGTGGGTGAGACGGGCCACCAACTACTTTAATCCACATGTTTATACACTCACAACTACTTTCAGACACACTAATGCACACACACACACACACACACACACACACACACACACACACACACACACACACACACACACACACACACACACATTTGACAGTACTGAGATCCATGGGTTCAAAGAGTCATAGGTGTGTACATGACAAATGGCCATGGAGGCTTTACAAGGCTAGCGCATGGGAATACACTGGCATCATGCCACCTGACGATACTCTCCAGTGTGCCTACTGAGTATAGTCACTGGAGTGATCCCCAGGGTGGGTATTCTATTCCACATCCACTCCTCCTGATTTCTCTTGAAGAGGGCCAGTGATGTACTTGGCTTACATGTATGTGGCATCTAGTCCATGGCATGGCCAGTCTCTGGGTTGTGAACCTGTTCCTCCAGCATGTCCTATTAATTGTGAGGATGGGGTTCAGGTATCTTGGGCATGTTGTGTGGACAGATTGTTCTCCTCGGATGTAGCATTCCTGGCAGGGTTGGATCAGACATGGCTGTGTATGTCAGGCAGAGATCGCACCTAAGTAGCCAGTATGAGACAGAGATTCACTGCAGTTGTTGGAGTCTGTCCATATGGGGCAAGTGTGTAGTACCTAAGATCCTCTTTGTGAGATGCATTTGCAGCCTCTCCTGCTGCTGCTGGTGTCCAAAGGGGTACATGGTAAATGGGCCATAGTACACTTTAATTGGTCTACTGAGGGATGAGTACAGGGAAACACTGTCCTTTTATTTCCTGAATTCAACACCCTGAGTCAGGAGAAGTGACACATGGAAGGACATTCGGAAGACAGTAGCACTATGGTGGTCACCATACAGCTCACTGTCAACCTGTGCTCCCAGTTCCGTTATACCAACATCAGTGTTCAGTGGACTACCATCTATATATTTCTTTATGGGAACCATGTCATACCCACAGGGGATGGTGGCACATCATCTGGCATTGAGCTTATGTCCAGGGTTCTGACAACAGTCATAGGTCTCAGAAAGGCCTTTGTGAAGGATGTCAACCTCACGTGGGGGGTAATAATACCACCCACCTTGTAGTCATCTGCAAACATTGTCAGTCAGGGTGCCTTTGTATTGGGCTGGTCCTCAGAGGTGTGGATTCCAAAAATGAGGGAACCCAAGTCCATAACCTGTGGGACTCCACTCATGACTGTTCAGCAGTCTGACATGGAGTCTGCTGCTTTAACACTGTGGGTTTTATCTGTGAGCCGGTTTGCAGCCCACTTACTGATGTGGATGTGGCTGCCTACCTGAATATGTTTGTGTATGATTCCTGAGTGGGGAGTGATATCCAAGGATTAGATAGGCAGCCTATCTTGTTATCTATTCCATACTGTCACATAGTTATCGCACATGGCAGAATGCTTATAGGGTAGCAGAGTGTCTACAGGTCCATCTACAGTGGATGACAACTGTGGGCCTTGTAATGTGAACACTGGGACATGTACTGGGTGGGCAACAGCAAAAAGTAGCAAAACCCAGCCCCCAATGGTATGGTACTCACACAAACACAACAACCCCCCACAGACGGGATACTGTTCAAAGACACATACACACTTTACATTTGTCAAGACTGAGATTAGAACTCCTACCTAACTAGCTATTTGTACTATAGTGTTAAACAGGTATCGCACATACCACAGAGCTTTTCCATTTGCCAGAACTGAGATTAGAACTCCTACCTAATTATTTGTTTATAAATATTTGTACTATAGTGGTACACAGTTATTGCATGTACCACAGAGCTTATGGTTCTGAGGTCTGACAAAAGGCACTTCTAAGGTGACTGATATCTGCAGGACTGCTAAAGCAGGGGAAGGGGAGGTGTACTGGGTTTAAATGGACCCAAAAGATTTTACTGTAAACACACAAACACACCTTTACATTTGCCAGGCTTGAGATTAGAGCTTCTACCTAACTAGTTATTTGTACTATAGTGTTACACAGCTATTGCACATACCACAGAGCTTATGGGGCGGAGACCTGACAAAAGGCACTTCTAAGGTGACTGATATCTGCAGGACTGATAAAGCAGGGAAAGGAGAATTGTGCTGGGTTTGAATGGACCCAAAAGCTTTTATTGTAAACACACACACACTTTTCCATTTGCCAGAACTGAGATTAGAACTCCTACCTAACTAATTATTTGTACTATAGTGGTACACAGTTATTGCACATACCACAGAGCTTATGGTTCTGAGGTCTGACAAAAGGCACTTCTCATGTGACTGATATCTGCAGGACTGCTAAAGCAGGGGAAGGGGAAGTGTACTGGGTTTGAATGGATGCAAAAGTTTTTACTGTAAACACACAAACATACACTTTTACATTTGCCAGGCCTGAGATTAAACTCCTACCTAACTAGTTATTTGTACTCTAGCATTACACAGTTATTGGATATGCCACAGGACTTATAGAGCTAAGGTCTGACAAAAGTGACTTCTATGGTTACAGACATCTTCAGGACTGCTAAAGTAGAGCAATGGGAAGTGCACTGGGTGGGATGGCCTGTTCATTCCTAGATCCTACTGCACTGGGTGAGGAAGGCCTGTTCATTCCTAGATCCTACTGCACTGGGAGAGGAAGGCCTGTTCATTCCTAGATCCTACTAACATTTCTCTAAGTGTATGAGCATGCCCAGTGTGACCTTCTATAGTATATGTGGGACTCCATTCCAGGGATTGTTCTACTTCAGTCCAGTTTGTTTTGTGCTACAGCCATACCTCTCAACCTGTTGGTGCAGGATATCTGGAGATAGCCTATCAACATGGGGAGACAATGGGCCATACAGTGATTGTGACTATTTCTCTCAGTAATATATGGGTTGCTAGGGTTACAGGGTTTGTTTTAGCAGACATCTGACATATATGCCGTTTGACACTGTCATGCATTGTTTCAGTACCTTGTGACATACCTCCTCAGATCATCACAGTGATTTGCAAGAGGAATATAGGATAGATGATGCACATACCAGGATTATGGGCCAAATTATATGCATTCTTGCACAATCCAGCCTGTTGAGAGGTGTGCCTACAAGCATTTGACTGCTGGTGCTGTGGAAACTGTCCAGCACCTTGGTGATATGTTACAATGGTGGAATCTCTGTGCTTTTCTGTTCTGGCCTCATCAGATTTCCAGCCCACAGTTGGGTAATATAAGTCAGACAGGATCAGGGTGACAGGCAGACTCCAGATAGATTTGTAGGGAATGAGATGTGTGTATATGTGTGGGAGGTGTCCTGAGTCAGATATGTTTTCCTCTAGCTACCAGTACTTTGCATTGGGGTCTTCTCAATGGTTGACTGCACTTGGAGGGCCTTGTGTGTGTCAGACATTTTGACCAGCGTGGAGGTGTGTGTTTGTCTGACATATATATATATATATATATATATATATATATATATATATATATATATATATATATATATGGCCCACCTCATTTTGCTTGGATGGGCACATTTTGGGGTCAGGATGTTGCATAGGATGAGTGATCAGGGAAGGCTGTGTTACAAGCCATGGTTAATGATTTATGGGAAACCTGTAGAGCTCAAAGCTGATACTGGTTCCAAGTGCAATGTTATGCCAGCAGAAACATTTGCCAAAGTAAGTACTGGTGAGAAGCTTGATTCAGCAAAGTGTGCAAAGCTTGTTACTTATGGTGGTGAAGAAATTCAGACAGAAGGCTGAGTAGTACTTTCATATTACTCTGCTGGGAACAGCTATGACTTGCAGTTTTATGTAGTCAAAGGACACATGCAGTCATTATTATGCCTCAGAGACAATTTAAAAATGGGACTTCTTTCATTTAATAAGGAAGTCTACCATGTAAGCTTGCGGGATAACAGCTCAAATTTTGCCCAGACTATTTTTTCTGACTATGATGTTTTTATTTTTTTTTTAAGACAAACTAGGTAAACCTCCAGTTGTGTACTCCATGAAGTCAGACCTTGAGGTAAACCCAGTTATCAGACTAGCATGGAAAGTTCCAGTAGCTATGCAGAACAGAGTCAAGGCTGAGGTACACAGAATGGTACAGCAAGGAGTAATTTTTCCAGTTGAAGAATTAGTTGAATGGGTATCCTCCATGGTGGTAGCTCATAAGAAAAGCTCAGATGTTGTTAGAATATGTATTGATCGAAGAAATTTGAACAAAGCACTAAAATGACCTCATCATCCACTGCACACAGTCGAGGAAGTTGCTGCCTTTATGCCTAATCCCACTTTTTTTTCTGTCTTAGATGCAAAAATTTGGCAACTTTTGCTTACCTGAAAATCTTCATTGCTCACCACTTTCAGTACACCATTTCAAAGGCACAGATTTTTGAGAATGCCATTTGGAATAAATTCTGCCAGTGAAGTCTTTCAATGTGCAATGAAGCAAATTTTTTCTAGCTATCCATGTGCTATTATAGTAGATGATATTCTTGTAGGAGGCAATGGTGAAGTCGAACATAACAGAAACTTCAAGAAAGTTCTGGAAAGAGCTTCTGAAGTAAATCTTAAGCCGAATCCTCAGAAATGCAAATTCAGGCTATAAGAAGTTACTTTTGTTGGTCATTTGTTTACCATTTCAGGCTTATGACCAGATCCTTCCAAGCAAACAGTAATTATTGAGATGCCAGCTCCAGACAATGTCCCAGCCCTACAATGTTTTCTTGGCATGGTCAAATATTTGGGCAAGTTCATTCCAGATTTGAGTCAACTTTCAGCATCGCTCAGAGAGCTGACATGCAAAGATATAATCTAGTCCTGGTCAGAACAACACCAAAGAGCATTTGATGTCCTGAAACAGTCCACCTACTTTAAGATACTATGATGTTCACAAACCAGTAACTATTTCCTGTGAGGTTTCTAAGTTTGGTCTTAGTGTAGTCATTCTTCAAGAGGGTAGAGCAGCAGCCTATGCATTGACAACTTTAATTCAGAGATGTAGTATGCTCATATAGAGATAGAGCTCTTGGAAACTGCGTTTGCATGTTCAAAGTTCTATGATTATATTTATGGGTGACCTATTCAAATTGAGACTGACCACTGACCTTTAGTCGCTATTTTGAAAAAAGGCAATGCACATAGCTCCTGCGAGATTGCAACGCATGATGCTCAAATTGCAAAAGTACAATTTCAGTCTTATTGACACAAAATGCAAAATTTTTTATCTTGCTGATACTTTATCCAGATAGCCCAGAAAAAACACTGAACAGCATGAAAATGAGAAACCTGATTTTGATATTATGGAAGTGAGGAATTTTTCTTCCACATGTCTTCATGAGCTTAGAACTCACACAGCTACAGATACAATTCTCCAGAAGCTCGACCACTTCATCAGTCGAGGATGGCTATCAAAGCAAGCTTGTTTGCCAAAAGATGTGCAGCATTATTTTCCTTAAAGAGATGAGAGTTTGATGGAAGATGGTATCATCATGAAAGTCCAAAAGTGATTGTTCCAAAATCCTTGCAACAAGAGTATATTAAGATCTTGCATCGTGGCTACCCAGGAACTGATTCTACCAAAAGAAGGGTGAAAGGTCTAGTATTTTAGCCTTCTGTGTCAAAAGACATTGAGAAAGAACTCTCAGCTTGTTCTGTTTGTAATAGTATTAAACCACATCAACAAAAGCAACCACTTCAGTTAAGCCAGATTCCTGAATTACCTTGGTCGACAGTAGGTACAGACATTTGTGAGTGGAATGGTAAACATTACTTGGTGTTAGTAGACTCCTATTCAGATTGGTTCGAGACTGACCTACTTCTTAATCTCACATCTGATACTGCCATTACAAAGCTGAACAGACATTTTTCTGTCCATGGTAGCCTGCACAGAGTCATTTCTGACAATAGTGGACAATTTACAAGTCAGCAGTTCAAAAGATTTGCTGAAATGTGGGACTTTGTTCATATTATGGGTAGTCCTGAATGTTGTGTCTTTCGGCTTTTTCCCGGTTAGGGGTCACCACAGTGGAACTCCAGTCCGCTAATGATTGGCAGTAGATTTGTACGTGCCGAGTTGCCAGCCCTGATGCACAACCTTCAACGAAGGTACGCCCATTCACGCATGTCTCCACACAGAAGACGTTCTAGCTGAGAATCGAACAGGACAATGTCTTACTGTGAGGTGACAATGCTACCGCAGCACCACCACCACAGTGTTACAGCAGTCAAATGGCTTGGCCGAACGTGCAGTTCAAAGTGTTAGAGAAATCGAAGCGGGACAATACAGATGTTTTTCTAAATCTCCTGACTCTCATAAACATTCCTTGCAATAATCATCTTGATTCTCCTGCCCAGATACCTATGTCGAGACAAACCAGAACCACGTTACCAATCAGTAACAATATGTTGGTTCCATGTGCTAAAAACAACGAAGTAGTGAAAGCTCAACTTTTGAAAAAGTGCTTGTTCCAGATGTACTATTATAATAAGACCAGCCAACCACTCAATCCATTAAAAGAAGGGGAAATAGTGAGGATGCAGACAACAAAAGGTTTTGATTGGATTGGATTTGTGAAAAGTTTGTGTCAAAAGCCAAGATCGTACATCATGGAATCACAGGGAATGGAATTTCAGCAGAATCAGAAGCATTTATTACCAGTGTCTGAGCCAGTGTTACAGCATCTTGCCTGTAATAAAGACTTTAATTCTCAGAGTGACTTATCCAATGTTTCAGTACCAGAGAACATTCCAGCAGATGTCTCTGTTCCTGAGAATATCGCCAAGAGTCCTAAAGCAGAATATTTCCCAGTGACTGTCCCTGTTGCTAAACCCAGTTCTATTACATTACAAGATCAGGTCGCATTTCCAGACCTAGTTCCAGATACACTGCAACCTAGACATGAATGTTGTTTTGTTTATTATTTATATAATTTGCATGGCTATTCAAATGTAATTGTTAATGCAAGACAGCTCAATAAAGAGGGAGGATGTAGATCAGACTATGTGATATACCTTTAAAAAGTTTTCCAGTCAGCAGGCACATGCATATAAGTGATGAGCACATGCAAGCCAGAGTGCCATTTTGCAGTGAGCAGCCGAGGTCTAAGTATGCATGTGTGTAGTAGTCAGTCATTTCATTAGTTTAAGTTTAATGTTCCTGCTATCCATCCTGATGTGTTTGTGTGCAATAAACTGCTTAAACAAACAATCAGACTCATCATCTTATTCAAGTACACAAGACAAGCGACACTTATCTACAGCTTTATGTTTTTGTCATACTTGCAGACATCTATTGTCCAGAGTCTTTCTTTATTTGAGATCTCTATCTTTCTCTAATAGAAATAGGTTAAGACCTCTGTGCAGGGTCTTTTTTCCCTTTTATCATCACTGGCAGAATCATATTGTTATATTTCTTCCCCTCTGCATGTATCTGTTGCTTAAAAATTCAGTTTCAGGAACTTTATGTTTCAAGGTATAGGAATCATCTTATGTTGTGCATTGCTATTCTTCCCAACTTCATTTCTCCAGAATATACCCTCTCAGAGCATGTTTGATTCTCATCAGTGCTGCTAGTCACTTCAACCCCCTGATTTGCAGCATTCAGTCTATAATGAATCTTGCACATCTTGATTTGTAATACTGCCAAGCTGCAATATTTTTGGGTGTATGATCCTTCCATTTACTCATTTTGCTAGGAATATATTCTTTTATATCTCTATACCTGGTATAGGTTTTTCTCTCTCTCTGTATTCCTAACCAATGTTGTTTACGTTTAGCTGTTTCTAGCAGTATGTCTTGCTTTATGTTGGGCTCATACACTCTAATGAATGCACTTGGTTTCTGTCCCCTCTTTTTTCTGGGTTATTCAGAAGTAATGGCTGCAGGTGTATTCACCTGCTGGGTCCCTACCTCACATTGATAAGGTGGTCTTCCTGTTGCCTCCATGACTGTTTAAAGTGAAGAAAACCTGTCTCAGTCTTCATGTCCTGCATTAAATTATAAACAATAGCACAATTTCATGACCAGTCTGTACTACTGGGAATGGGATACTATTATTTATCAGCATGAATCCATGCCACTTCTACAGCCCTGCTAATAATAGTTATCTTCTTACATGCATATTGATGTTTGACAATTGCTAACATACCACCTGAGTCTAAATGTCCTTGTAGTTCTCTTCCATTATTTGAGACACTGTACTTAACTGTGCCATAATTTTGGGTCATGGCTGAAAAGAATCAGCAGATCAATTCACCTACCTGATAAAATACATTGTAAGCACATTAACCTGATGCTTTCTCAGTAACAGAATGCAGTTTTAACCATTCTAGAAGACCATTTATCACATTTTAAAAGTATAACATCACTAGCTTCATGCTTTTCAATCATTATAGTTTTCACAGGTTTAACAGTGTTAGTATCAACAGTAGAAGATCTGGCATAGTATGAGCCCTATTTTCACATATAAAACAGAAACAGTCTATATAGATTCATAGGTGTCTACTAGGCTAACAACCACTGGGTTCTTTAAAAGCCTAGCCATGCAACTCAATCGTATTCACGTGCAGGGCATGAGTTAATAGCTAGTTCTGTTCATCAAACATATAGGTGTCATACCAGGGGAGAATTAACAATTTCCCATCCACTGGTAAAGGGTGCGATTGAGTACAGTTATGGATAGGAAGCCAATTCCAGAGAATAGGTATTCTCTGAGATGTATACCTGCCCCTTTAACGTGTCCTATTTAAGTTGCATGCAACATTTAAAACCTTTGCTCTAGTAGTTCTGGTGTTGAGCCAGTGATATAAAAAGTGGCTATATTTTTAAAGTGGGGTAGGGAGTCAGGTACTATTTCCAGATATGATTTATGCATCATCAAAAGCACTTGTGTTCTAGATATATTGTGCACTGCTGTTTGGTTGACTTTGAGCAGTAAGCCTTCGATGCAACTCATTTCTTCATTGAAATGAAAAACTATAACTGACTTTCTTTCTTTATGTATATTTTATGTTCAGGCCATCACTGAATCAAAATTTGGAAATAAAATTCACCTCATAGCATTTATAACCCCATGGCTTCTGTTGCCTAGTGGGTCCCTAGACCCCGAACATAATGGATTCAGAGTTATTATACTGTAGTCCTGGTCAGTTACAGTGTGCTGAAAGGATTCAGGGAAAACCAAAAGTGAAGAACAAGACTGATTTCTTCCTTTAACCACAGTTTTTGTTCAGGCCATCATTGAATGACTTTGTTACTTTTTGCTTCTTATTGACTTTTGACTTAACATTTTGCTACAGGAGCAGATTATTCAGATTTATACATGGTTTCATAAAATAAATCTATCTAAAAGCACAACAAAATATTCAGAATCTTTAGGGTCTGTCTGATACAGGTTACATATTTTATCAGTGGCACTGTCCTTGGATAGCCATTGACCTCACTGGTATGATCATTCCTTTGGCAAAATCCATTATGATTTAAAGTAACTTCTCCAAATGCTCTTCTTGGAACATGGTTCCACACACAGAGGTACACACACAAAAAAAAATAATAATAATAAAAAAAAAATAAAAATAACTGGTCCCTTTAAATCTGTATCTGGATCTCTGTCTCTCTCATTTTGGCAAAATTAAACTCACATTGCAATGACAAGTCACAGGAGTTAGACAATATTAACTAGTACAAAAACACTCCTGCAATCCACCAGTGTGGAAAATTAATGCAGGTACTGTAGCTATGGTGTGGTCATGGGGGTAACTACCTCGGTCAAACGCACTAGGGCGCACAATCAGCAGATGCCTGTATGTCTTCATTTCAGTGAGTCACTGGCATTTATATGCTGAAATTACATTTGTGGACAGAACAGAAGCACTTAGCACTCCATGTGTGACAATCTGTAGCAGCACTCATTGTATAACATAAACTGAAGCAGCTTAACTCAATGTATAACATAAACTGAAGCAACCTGCTTCATTACTGTTTAAAGGAAAGAAAAGTTTTTTTTAACTATAACTGAAGCACTTAGTGGTCCTCATGTTATATAAATAGTACCTGTTATTTGCTGCAAATGTAACAAGCAGTTAAAGGGGATTAATGCTTCTGCGACCCCAAAATGTATACAAAAATAATGACATTTATTACAAGCAAGTACGGATGAGGAAAGTACTTTCAGTAATATTGCGTAAAATAATAAAGTTGTGTGGTTTTAACTAAAATTCTAAAATACACAGGCAAAACATTCAGTGTTGATTGTTCAGAAAAAGAGAAGTAGATCTACTCTTTTTGAATTCCTTCTGGCAGGATTATTTTCCATCTTCTGCTCCAATTATTTTCTTCACTTCAGTCTCCTGAAGTTACTTTGCTGCATATATGCTCCATTTACATGACTTCCTACCTCATCTCTATCCTCATACTCTATCCCTTCAAAACCCTCTATTTGTCACATTTTTGAAACATAAGAGTTGATACCAGCACAGCATAGTACTCTTCCTTCATGGAGAATACTTCCTTCCTACCTACCTTTTACTAGCGTACAGATTCCACCACCACTAAATATCCTACAGTCTTGCTTCCTTCTTGCTTCCTACTTCCCCACTGCCTGCCATTAATAACACAAGATCCCTTTACTTAATCATGACAATCCTCAGCTTATCCTCTGCTCTTCTCCTCCTGCTGAGACATTTCTCATCCTTACGTGACTCCATAACAATTCTCAGCATCTCTCCAACTTTGTCCCAACCACCTATCCATACAACCTTCTACACTCTCCACATATCTCACTAAACCTATTTAATAATGTCCCTCACCTTTACCCCAAATATAGACTGATTAGCTCCATTTCATCTCAAACCAAAATAAAACTAAGTGGAAAAATACCCTAATATGCTAAAATCATGCTAGGAGTAGACATTCACCCAAATTGTGGCCCCCACCTATCACATCCAACATCTTGACAATTCTCATCTATACATTACTCTAACCCCACAATGATCAACACCCCCCAACCCCAGTAATCTAAATTTTTCCACCATAAATACTAGAAGCCTAAGAAAAAAACTACTGAACTACATGCCTGGATTGGGTTTATATGACTTCATCAAGGTTTTGGAAACTCAAAATTTCTGTTGTCGAGACCATATGATTGAGTTTCCAAAAACTCCATATACTTAAAAAAAAAATCTACATTTTTGCAGGTGAACAAGCCTCCCTACACCCCACATGCACCCTGCAAATTATATATACCAACTTAAAGATTGTACTACAGTGATCAAAAGGGTAAATTCTACAATCCCAACTATACCACAACCTACATAGAACTGCATCAAAGGGGAATTTAATCATTTTCCCCAGTGTAGTGCGATCTGGGAATTGGTATATATAATTTGCAGGGCTTGGGAGGTGCAGGGGAGTGAAAACCTAATTTTTTTTTTATTTTGTAAACTCGATCATACGGTCTGAACCATATGTATTTTGAGTTTCTGAAAATTTGATGAAGTCATATAAACCTGCCTGGATTATCCAACACAAGTCTGATATTCATAACTCTCAATTGTCCAGATTTTTGCAGAATGTCCAGATTTTTGCCTTGCATTTTTGATATGTTACTCATAGAATCTGTGGTTTTCTGGCAAATCACTAAGGACTGAAGTCAATAAATAATGACATACATTTGAGTTTTAAACTTACTATCCTTCAGAAAATGCGTGCTAACATAAATCCTGTTTTTCTAGCAACTTTCTCAGTTTATAAGAGCAATATTTAATATTTGCCCCTATTTTTTGTTCCCTGTTATTTTAGGCTTTATATGGATTTTATGCATATCGAGAGGTATGCTGATATTTTTGCTATACTGAAATTCGGCTTAAACCCAGCATAAAATACTCTGAAGTTACACCCTCTAGCTATAATATCATCTGTAATTACAGTATCAAGAAAAAAGGTGGTGGCATTGCTTTAATATTTTCCTTCAGCTACCACATTTTCCCCTAAAACAAAACAGTACTGTAAATTCAATTCACTGGAGCTTCTCACTACTTTCATGAAAAATAAACAAATATAAGCAAATACATATTATTGTCCTTTACATCCCTCCTGGCGACATGGAATTGGATATCTACAATTCCACAACAAAAAAAATGCTACTAGGTGATGTCAGTATCAATTGACTAGACATAACGTCTAACTCCCTGCATCTAACATGAATGTATATGGTTTCACACAACTAATTAATGGGCCCAGACATTATAGCAAGACATCAAATTCCTTATTAGAAGGTATCCTGGTATCAGACCATAGTAAATTCACCACCACTGGTACAATGATAGACTCTCTCAGTGACCATCTTCCAGTCTATACAACCAGACATCTCACGCATCCACTTAAACAACATGTTTATAAAACAACACATAACCTGTCCAAGTTTAACCCAGAAATATTCATTACTACTCTATCATCTGGAATATCCTAAAAGTTCTACCCTTAGATGATGCTGTAAATGAATTCAGAACAACTTTCCTGAATATCCTGAAAAGCTTTGCACCTCGTAGAAGGAAGAGACTAAAACAAATAATGGAATGTGGCTATCCAAAAAGAGAAGAATGCAGGATACTGAAAAAGGATGGAAAGAATAGTAAAAATATAAAACACCACAATATCTCAAAAACTTCAGAATGCTCCACAGCCATATTAAAAAGCAGATAAGTGAAGACAAAATACTATAACAATTTTCAGAACAATCTTAAACACAACCCTAAAAAATTCTGGTCAGCCATTAAAAAAATTACATCCCGGGCAAAAATTCATCCCTAACCCCGATATATTAACTCACCACTCAAAACTGTAAAAGAGTACGACTCTAACTTCATAGACAGTATAGCATCCCTAACCAAGGATTCCCCAAAATCAAATTCCATCCATGCCCAACAACCAAATATCACCACATTCACTTTCACCTTCAACTCTGTGTCACAACCTACATAAAACTAGTCATAAACAAACTCAAACCATATTCTTTTTTTGCTGATGACCTTCCCAGTGAGTACCTTAAAACAGAAGCTAATTGCATTGCCTAAGATGTCCTAATGCTTATAAATAGGTCAATCCAGGAATCTCACATTCTTTCTCTCTGGAAAAAGGACACAATATCCCTATACACAAAGAAGGAAATTCAACTAATATTAATAACTTAAACCTACAGCAATCATATCCTCCTCTCTAAAATACTTGAAAAACTCCTATCCCCAACACAACATGGCTTCCTTCCTTCATTCCAATAGTATTAGCACTGCCCTTCTAACCGATGTAGATACTGTCAATAAAGCCAGAGATATGAGCAAACTATTCTCTTCCATATTTCTAGACTTGCCTAAAATGTTTGTACACAGTTTATCACAGCAAACTTCTACTTCAAATGTGCTCAGTAGTTCTATCTCAACCAATTCTTCTATGGTTCAAAAACTATCTTGCCAATAGATGTCAGTCAGTAATACAGCACTCCACTCTCTCTGCATACCTCCCAGTCACCACTGGTGTACCATAAGGCTCTATCCTTGGCCCCCTCCTCTTTAGCATCCTCACTAACACATTTCACACATCCACACAAAAGGCCTCCCTAATACAACATGCATATGCCTGTGGACAGGCTCAAATTACTATCACTCTACTCTGAGTCGTACAGCTTGCTCAGAGGTGATCTGTGTCTCACCGAAAGGCAATCTCGGACCCTGACCTACTAGAAATGCTCCATATCTGTAAGCAAAACTCCTCACTCATTACCCAATCAAAAGACCTAAATCTAATATGCGACATTAACAAAACCTGCCAGAGAGCCAGGTTTGTCTCCCAGAGTGTGCTCTATCTCTGGAATAAACTCCCCATACACATCAAGCAGAGTACGTCACTAACCCTCTTCAAGCACAACCTTGATGAGTGGATTGAAACCACAAATTTGCCCCAGGGGTTCCACATGTGCCCCTCATTGATGGGTGCGACAGGTGCTGACTGTGGTTTCTTTTTCGGGGATAAACTCTTGACTAGGCTTGTAAGGGCCCCAAGGCCATTAGCCTAGTAACCTATGATCCATATATTTTATATATATATATATATATATATATATATATATATATATATATATATATATATATATGTATGGTTTACCAGTTTATCATCACAATCTCTCACAACAGTTAAGAGGATCTTTGAAGGTTGAGCCTGTCCACATATGACAGGTGTTGAAGGCCATGGATTCTCTTTGTGAGGTATTTCTGTGGTCTTTCCAGTTGGTGCAGATGTTTGGGGAAGTACTTACTAAAGGGGGCATTATACTCAATTATTGATATAATGAGGGAGGAGTATAGAAAGGTAATGACCTCCTTTTTGCTGGATCCAATCCCTTTACTTATGAGATGAACCAAGTAAAAGGCGTTCCTGACCACTGCTGCTACATGATGATCGAATGTGAGATTGTTGTCAACCTGAGTACCCAGATCACTCACCACAGGTTATGTACTTAGGGGTTTGCCATTGATGTGGTAATCAATAGGGGCCATGTTTTTGTAGAATGGTATGATGCTACATTTTTTTTGCATTTAACTTGAGACTATGACTTTGGCACCAGTCATTAGTTGCTTTGAGACCCTCTTGTAGTATGTTAACATCATCTGGGGAGTCAATGACAGCATCCAACTTACAGTCGTCTGCAAACTTGGTCAGCCACAGGCCTTTTATCTTTGCCTGGATATCTGAGAAGTAGATGCCAAACAGTAGGGGTCCCTGGACAAACCCCTGGGGAACTCCACTGGTGATAGGTCTGCTATCAGAGGTGGAGGCACCTATTTTGACCTTGTGGGTCCTTTAGATGAGCCAGTTGGCCAACCACCTGATGAGACAGGGATTTATACCAGATTGAGTTAGCTTTTCGATGATGCCTAAGTGGGGGATTTTGTCAAAGGCCCTGGCCAAGTCAAGGTGAGCTGTACATACTGACTTTCCCTCATCAAGAACCTTGGTGACAGTCTCAAAGAAGTCAAATAGGTTCAACAGGCAAGATCTGCCCTTGACAAATTCAAACTGGGTGGGATGAAGTGCTTGGAGATTGCCTATGTTCTTGTTTATGAGCTCCATAATAATACACTCCATGGCTTTACAGATCAGACTTGTCAAGCTAATGGGGAAATAGTTTACAGGGTCCGTAGTGGCACCACCTTTGTGCAAAGGAATGACAATGGCAGTTCTCCACTCTGCTGGAATGAAGCCTCTACTTATGCCATGGTTGAATAGGGTGCTCAATAGCAAAGGTAGTTCTTGCTGTACATAGTGCAGAATACAGCCTGGGTTACTATCAGGTCCCACGAAAACTGTGCTCTTTGCCTTGGATAGGGCCTTTAACACTTGATCTATGGAGATGTGAGGTGTGGGACAAGTATCAGGGATATCGAAAGGGCCTTTGGGGGAGAGGGGGGTGAAGTTTGCACTGAATCTATCTACTAGCAGGTTGGCTAAGTCAACAGGATCATTGTAGGTGATACCGTTAAGTACTAATTCAGAACAAACCTGGGCTTTGCCATGGAGATTCCTGATGTAACTGAACAAAGCTATGTGGTATCCCTTTGTTTTGGAGGCTAGTTTCGATTCATAATTGGCTTTGGAGGTTTTCACTAGTGATCTAATTTGCTTGTTGAGGCTAAGGAGGGAATTTTTCCAATTTGAAATTTGTTCCTTTTTACCCTTGGCCAACAGTTTCTTGATTTTGTTGTAAAACCTGTTAATAACAATTGTCCACCAGGCAGGTATGTGTTTCCTTGAGGGCCAGGTTTTAATTCTGTTAGGTATGGCTGAATCCATTCAGTTGTACAGGTGCTTGTATACTGCATTGGCATACTGTTCAGCATAGTTGCCTGTATCCTCTGGTGTGGGGGGGGGGGAGTGTGAAGCTACTGATGCCCTCCATTAGGAGGTTGTAGTCAGGTTTGAGAAGTTTATTAGCCTGATAATTTCTGTGTGGGGTTGGATGGGATAGAAACTTTGAATGAGACAACAGATGATCTGATCTCACAAGGGAAGTACATACTATGGGAGTGGTGCAGTGGTCACCCATGTTGGTGAGAACCATGTCCAAAATGTTATCTCTGCTTGTGGGGGATGATACGAGCTGGTCTAGTGCATTAGAACTGATGAAGTCAAGAAATCATTGGGTGAGTGCATCAGTGCAGGAATACTTCACCCAGTCTATGGTGGGGTAGTTGAAGTCACAAAGGATCAGGGAGTTAGAGGGTACCTTGATGGAGTCAAGTAGATCCAGGTAGAAGGAGTGGGTGTCCTGAGTCATGGATGGAGATCTATAGCTGGCTATAACTTGGATGGGTGTCTTGCTAACTGTCAGTTGGACCTGGAGTAGTTCCAATGTGTCATGCTGGCAAACCAGTCTGGAGGTTTACCTATTCTTAATGAAGATACGGACTCCACAACCCTATTTTAGGGTTAGGATGTGTGGAATGAGGTATAGCCTGGTAAGGCAGGGATGCTGTCCACAGCCCTGAACCAAATTTTCATGACTGCACAGACGTTGAAATCTTCCAGTGTGAGGAGAGCTTCCAGTTCATGCATTTTCAGGTTAAGGCTCCTAGCATTAAGCAGCATGACCTTCAATTTGCTTTTTGACATATGTTTTATGATGGAAGATTTGTCTTTTGGACATTGCCTAAAAAAGGCACAAGGGGGAGGCAACAGCTTTGGCCAGTATCCAAAATCCCACGGGTGATAGGTGGAAGCCATCTCTGGCAAAGCATCAAGGCCAGTCAACCATGTCATCCCAGGCAGAAAGATACTGGATCCCCTTGGAATGACACCAGAAACCAATTGTTGAAATCAATTATTTTTTGTTGGTATTGTGGTATCATTCTTGGTGAAGGTAGGATGCTGCTTAGGACTAGAGTCATACCTGCCTGGGACACATACTTTGAGAGCTCAATCAAGTCTCTCTTCATATAGTCCAGAGAGGTATGACTCAAATCATTCACACCAAGATGTGCAATGACAGAGTCATACTTGTGCTTTTTGTGGAGAGACTTAAGCGCATGTGTGATGTGGCCGATTCTGGCACCAGACAACAACTGACTGTGACCTTCTTCTTGTTGAGCCTGGCAAGGGGGAAATCTGTGTGTCTCACAACTGAGTCACCAATGACTAGTATGTTTAATTTATTGTTAAATCTTGAGGGTTCTATTGGTTTATTGTTTTGCCTTATGGGCTGTGTTTGTGAGACACTTGTGTGTTGTCTGCTGTGAGTGATGTGTTTGGTGTTGTGTGTGGAATGTTTTGAGTGTGCTTTGGATGTCTCTGCTGTTTAGGTAAGCTTTTATTGAGGACCCTTGCATAGGTGGGTGTGTGTTGTGCTTGGCTATGTGATGTGGGTGGTGTGGTGTTTGTGCTGGGAGTCTCCTCTTTGTCAGGAGTACTGACAGTTGTATAAGAGAGCATGGATTCTAGCTTACTGATGTATATGCATTTCTCACAAGTAGAATAATTATGTGGTAGGAGAAGAGGGCTGTCAGTAAACATGAAGCAGTTGCTACACTGTCTCAATATGCCCATGTAGACCAGGCTGGCAAGAGAAATTGATATGAATTGTCCAGACATAGTGTTCCGAATACTTGGGTGGAAGTAGGGAGAAAGGGCTTTGATAAGGGTCTGTACACAAGAGTGTAGACCAGAAAAACCTTCTTAAATGTAAAGTAACTGGCCTAAAGCCCAAGTGCTAAAACCAAAACTAAAATGGTTAGAATAACAGATAAATGTAATCAGGCTACTAACAAGCAGTAATAAATGCAGTAGAATAAAAGCACTTAACACTTAAGAGCATGCAGCAAAGCAAAAATAAGGTAATAAAGTAGGAAGAACACAATTACAATAGAAGCAGCTGAATAAAGTATATATTTTTTTGTAGGTGGAGAGGGAAGAAACAGAAGATATTTGAAGATTAAGAAACTAAGGGGGTTGGCCTTCACAAATGCTCTGTCTGTACTCAGACTGATCTGATGAAATGGGACTGGGAGGAGTGCTCAAATCAAAGAAGCAAGGGGGTATTCCTTCCCAAATAATCTCACTGTACTCAATTGAGTGAGCAAATAAGATGGGAATGGGAGGAGTGACCAAAATCAAATTTACAGCAGGGGTGGGCAATTCCAAAGCCACCAAGTTTAAGAATAAAATGACAGTTGGGTGGAAGGGTGGAACCAAATGCAGACAGGCAGAGGCCAGCAATAAACAATGCAGCAAATCAATAAATGCAGCACAGTTTTTTAAGTATCACTGAAACAGACACGTGCAAAAAAGTATACTTATATCATCTTGGTATATGCAGATGGTTGTAGAATCAAATACAGCCAGGTATTTAGCTCTGCTATATCAGCACTGCTACTAAGCACAAATTCACAGAAATGTAAGTGTTTGTACCAGAAGTGCAACAGAGAAAAAAGAGCCTAAAGAGCCTCAGGCAATCAGATAAACACAGAGGTGTTGAGCAGTGGGTCACATCCACATTGTCGAACTTTTGCAAGTTCGAACATCATATGGTCAAAACAATATGTTCGATCTTGTAAAACTTAGAATGTTTCAACACAGATCTCCATAAGGGAAACTTTCCCTTTCCTGCAATGTAGAGTGATCTTGGAGATGGTATATTTTAAGTAGTGGGGGGGGTGTGGGGGTGCAAGGTGGCTTTCCCCCCTGCTTACAACCTTCAGGTAAGTTTTTTGTGTTTATTTTTTTTTTACATGTTCGAACTTTTAAAGTTCGAACATATGGTGTTGACAATATTGTGTTCAAACTTTTAAAAGTTCGACAACATGATAGAGACCCTTGGGCAATAGCTAACACCTTAGGTGGGCTGACTCCACAGAATGCAAAGCAACCCCCAGCCTGAAACTAGCCACTGAACAACCCTGAGAAACCAAATGCAGACAGACAGAGGCCAGCAATAAACAATGAAGCAAATCAATAAATGCAGTATAGCTTTGTTATTTGGGTATATGGGTTCACTACAATTGATCAATCTTAGCAATTATTGAAGAGAAAAAAATAAATATGATTGAAAACCAGATGATCCCATCTCTGGCTTTTTTTCCTATGGAAAAAGGGGTATTGGGGACTTTAACCTTTCTGATTGTATTGCTATTTCAGAATTGGTATATATATATATATATATATATATATATATATATATATATATATATATATATATATATATATATATAATTATAAAGGGGTGTGGGAGCATGGGAGGGGCTTGTCCATGTTAAAGAAGCATGTTTATTTTATATTCCCTTTTTTATCTTCTAGTGATCAAGCATTTGTGTTTGATCATTTGCCATTTGACAAAGGGGTCTTTCAGTGTAGAATATGACACTCATATACACATATACATATACATATACATATACATACACACACACACACACACACACACACACACACACACACACACACACACACACACACACGCACACACAGAAACACACACACACAAATACATATCTAGATAGATAGACAGACAGACAGATAGATATAGATAGATAGATAGATAGATAGATAGATAGATAGATAGATAGATAGATAGATAGATAGATAGAAAAAGCAGGATTTACACAATTTCTGCTGTCAAATAAGATATCAAACTGCTGGTTGATCATTGTGTTTTTAGTAGCTAAATCATGTGACCAGCACATAAATAAGTCTCTTAATGGAGGAAAAGTATGGGGCTCAGACATTTCTGAGGTCCAAAAGCAGCTGAGGATTTTATATTAATGAACACTGGGAGGGAAGCAATCCCATACAGCTGTATTTACCCCTTTCAGGATTACTCATTTTTCCCACATAGAATGGGTCTATGTTTGTGCTGTTCTGCTTTGAGTGAGAGTTTATTGTTTAGAAACAGACAACTGCAATCACAAAAATGAAATGAAACAAGAAGACTACGTTGCATGCCCTTGCATGCCCATGTCTTCTACTGATTGGACACTATACAGTCTTGCCAAGTAATATCAAGTGATGCTCACTAATCGAAGGAAGTAAGATGAGAATGTAAATTATAGTAAGCAGGATTGTTAATATTCCTTTTATGACAGCAGACAGTAAATGTAAGAGAGACAGACTACATCTCTGCTGGTTATTAGAGGAAGTTTTTCAATGTCTCCTCAGTCTTTTGCATAAAGAAGCTATGATGTCCGTAAAATATTTTTATGGCACTAATCATTTAAGTAATAAATGAGGAATGTTCTTTCATACAGGCATTCGCCTCTTTTTTATCAGTAAAAAGCATTAATTCGTATGACTCTACAAGATGACATCTATATATACATGTATATACATATAGATAGGTAGACAGATGTAGATATACAGTAGATAAAGATATATAAATTAAACCACAACTACAAAAACTATATTTCTTGATTAACAAAGTTGCTGGTTGAGGCATCTTAGCCAGCAACTTTGTTGCTCAAAAAGCACTATTTTTTTTCCCTGAGGTTTAATGTGTTTCCTTAAGGGCAGAAGACATTTTATCCCTTACGGCTGGAAAACTAGCCCACCTCACTAGAAATGGATTGGTTCTAAATATAAATATATATATATATATATATATATATATATATATATATATATATATATATATATATATATCTGTGTGTGTGTGAGTGTGTGTGTGTGTGTGTGTGCGCGCATGTATATATATATATATATATATATATATATATATATATATATATATATATATATATATATATATATATATATATCTAGAGAGAGAGAGAGAGAGAGATTGGTCTACTTCTAAATTTTGAAGTAAGTTTCACAACTTTGAATTTCTTTGGCTGAGACCATAAGATCGAAATTTTGAAACTTTGAAATGTAAATAAAAAAAAATAAATACAAAACAATCTTTTTTTTTTTACATTTTTCATGGGAGCAAGCCCACCACCACCCCACCCCCGCGCAGCCCCCGCACCTCCTGCTAATTAAATATACCAACTCCAGGATTGCACTACAGTGAGGAAAATGTTAGGTATCATGTTCCACTCTGTACAGTGATCTCCATTTAAATGATTCCATTTTTCAAAACTTTGATCTTGTGTTCTCTACCATAAGAAATTCAAAATTTTGAAACTCTAACATTTAGAAGTAGACCCCTATATATATATATATATATAGAGAGAGAGAGAGAGAGAGAGAGGTGTGTGTGTGTGTGTGTGTGTGTGTGTGTGTGTGTGTGTGTGTGTGTGTGTGTGTGTGTGTGTGTGTGTGTGTGTCTGTATGTGTGTGTGTGTGTGTGTGTGTGTGTGTGTGTGTGTGTGTGTGTGTGTGTGTGTATGTGTATATACGTATATACACATGCACATACATACAAACATGGATGTGTACATTGGTATTGGTCATTACTCTTGTACCAGTGTGCACATTATCGCATTCTCAGTGTGTGGAACATACCTCACAATTGTACATATTTTTGCAGAACGTCCAAATTTTTGACTCATATTTTTGGTCTGTTTCTCATAAAATTGTGGTTTTCTGGCAAATCACCAGCAAATCATTGAGGACTGAAATAAGAAAATAATGGCAGACATTTGAGTTTCAGACTTTATACCCTTCAAAAAATTAATGGTAATGCAAAACCTGTTATTCTATCAACTTTCTAATTTTGTAAGAGCAATATTTAAAAAGTATCCATATTTCATGGATTTTATCACCCCCATCATTTCTGACTTTGTTCAAATTTCTTATAGGTTCATAGATTTATAGGAGCTTAGTATGCTAATGGCCCTAGGGCCTTTACAAGCCTAGCTGCATAAAAACCTGAGTACTCTTATTGACCATATTTAGATGGTCATTGTTAGCAGAGCAATTCTTTGATCATCATCGACTGCCCCTGTCCATGACGGACATTGGTGACTCCGGGATGAATTTACAGTCATCCCTCCAGTTGTGAAGGTTGCACTTGAATAGGATCAATGAGGAGCTCTGCTTGACATGGATTGGGAGCTTATTCTAGAGGAGATACAATCGCTAGGAGATATATCTGTCTCTTCAGAATACTCTGCTAATGTCACAGCCTAAGCTGAGATCCCTGGAGTGATTTATTGTTGTCCCATTTGATTTGCTGATGTGCAGCAATTCCATTAGGGTAGGGTCCAAGACTGCTCTGTAGACCAGGCAAGGGTTACCTCTTAGCAGCCTGTAAGATACAGAATACAGTAAAAGGGTTTTCAGTATTTCCATGTTTGTCATATTTTGGAGGCCCTGGACTCTCTTGGTAAGAAACCTCTGTGGTCTCTCCAGTTGCTGCAGGTGTCTGATGAGGTACATACAGAATGGAACAATGCACTCAATTAGTGGTCTGGTAAGGGTTGAGAACAGTGGAGCTATAACCTCCCTTGTCTTGGATGTAATGCCCTTATTTATGAGATGAGCAACATAGAATGCTTTTTTACCATTATGGGCACATGGTGATTAAAGTTTAGATTGCTATGAACCTGTGTTCCCAAGTCTTACACCATTGATTTTGAACTTAAAGGGATGATATCTGTATCATAATTAGCAGGGGCAATTTCTTTGCCAAAGGGAATAATGAGGCATTTTTTTGCATTAAGTTTTAGCCCAAGAGTTTGGCACCTATCATTTGTCTGCATCAGCCCTTTCTGTACTATGTTAACATCATTGGGGGACTCTATGATTGCGACCAGTTTACAGTCAGCTACAAACTGGGTAAGCCACAGGCCATCTGGCTTTGCCTGGACTTCAGAGAAATAGATTCCAAACAGTAGAGGGCCCAGCAAAGATCCTTGCAGTACCCCACGTGTAACTGGTCTACTGGTGGAGGTGGATTCCTCAATTCTGACATTGTGCATTCTGTTGGTGAGCCAGTTGATAGCCCATCTAGAAAGCTATGGGTTAATTCACAGCTGGGATAGTTTCCTATGATACCTAAAAGGGAATTGTGTCAAAAGCCTTGGATAAATCAAGATAGGTGGTATGTACTGTTTTGCCCTCACTCAGCACTTTGGTGACATTCTCAAAGAAGTCCACCAGGTTTAATAAGCAAGATCTATCTATGACAAAGCCAAACAGGGCCGGGTCAAGAGTTTGAGGTTGCCTATGTTCTTGTGGATAAGGTCCATGATGATTCTTTCCATGGCCTTGCAGAAATGACTGTTTAGACTTATGGGTCAATAGTTCCCAGTGTCAGTTGATGCTCCCCTTTGTGCAAGGGGATTACTGTTGCTGTTCTCCACTTGGTGGGACAAAGCCAGTTCTCAGGCTATGGCTAAAAATAGAGCCAAGTGGTTCTGCTAGGTCTTGTTTTAAATTGTTTAGTAGGCAGCCTAGGATGTTATCAGGTCCCATACAGGCTGTGTTTTTGGCCTTGGAGAATGCTTGTATGACCTGTTCTTTGGAGATACTTGGTAGAGGACTGGTGTCGGGAATGCTTTGGTTTATGTCAGGTGGGGATGGAGGATAAGTTATTGTCAAATCTGTCAGCTAGCAGGATGACAATTTCTCAAGTTCAGTTGAGTGGTATCATCCACTATACGTTCAACACACAGCTGAGTATTCCCTCTTAGGTTTTGGACTTAGCTGAAGAATGCCTTATGATTGTCTTTAGCTAGGCATGCTAATTTAAACTCATAGCTAGCCTTTGAGGACTTAACAAAATATCTGATTTGCTTGTTCAAGCTGTGGAGGATGTTCTGCCTGTGTTGAGTTAGTTCTCTCCTCTTCTTGGGTATCGGTTTCTTTCTTTTGTTGTATAGCCTATTTACACTTACAGTCCACCAGGGTGGCTTATTTTTCCAGAAAGACCTGGTTTTGTACCTGTTAGGTACACCCAAGTTAATGCATTTATTTAAGTGGTTATATAGGGCAATTGTGTATTTATCTGCATAGGAGACATTGTTGTCTATGTTGGCAGGGGCTTTGAAACTTTTTATACCATCACTTAGTAGACAATAGTTTGCTTTGTTGAAAATGTTCAATTTTATTACTCCTCTGGGGGTGTCAGGTTTGTTCTTTACTTCAAATAAGACAGATTTATGGTCTGACCATACCAGAGAGGGCAACACACAGGGGGTAGTGCAGTGAACCCCCCCCATGTTGGTGAGCACTAGGTCCAGGATGTTTTACCCCCTTGTGGGGGTGCAGACCAACTGTTCCAGGGCATTTGAATTAATGAAGTCCAGGAACTTCATAGTGATCATGTTTGTGCTCATGTAAGTCACCCA